>NW_017806160.1:992073-997684 GCF_001891065.2 Hippocampus comes | reverse complement strand
CACACACACACACACACACACACACACACCAGCAACCAGCAAACTCAGAATTATGCTTTAGACATAAAACTTACATTGTTGCAAACTGATGCATGAGGTGTGGATCTCATTATTACCTCTTCACAACATAAATACAACAACAATAATAATAATAATAATAATGATGATTATTATTATTATAATTATTATTATTATTATGATTATTATTATTATTAGTTGTAGTAGGAGTAGTAGTAGTAGTAGTAGTAGTAGTCGTAGTAGTATCCCTTTTCAACACCGCTTGACCAAAGGTCACGGGTGGTGCTGGAACCTATCCCAAATGGCTTCAGACAGAAGGTGGGATTGACCCTGAACTGGTCGCCAATCAGTCACAGGGAACACATTATTATTATTATTATTATTATTATTATTATTATTATTATTTTGTAGTTGTTGTGTCTCAGGACAGGACTGTCTCGCTCCAACAATAATATTCATGATAATTAAATGTAGCTGTACGTGGAGAAAGGCTCTTATTTTGACAAGCGAACATACTTCCTGCTCCAATTACCTCTGTTTAGAATGCAATTGCATCAAATTACGACGTCAGCGCCTTCCTTTATTATGGTTACTTTACTGTCGGTGTTGGACCTCAGACTGCCATAAATGTTTTTATTACTTTGGTGCACTAGAGCCAGAGGGCTCTCTATTCTCAAATACAAAAATAAAACAATTGTGGCTCTAGTAAAGCAAGACATTAAAAAGCGGTGGGGAGTGCAAGGAAGCATTCTGTTCGGTACCATACGTACACAAATACACGCACTCACGCGCACAAAGCGCAAGTTAAAATAATTACCCTACTGTGGACAGTCTTAGAACCACCAAAACATTTACATCCTCATGCACGCAGACACATACGCACGCAAGCTAGAAGAAAAAGCAGGAGAATATACGTAACTGATCGATGCACAATAGCACACTTAACTCATCAAGCTTAATTAATGATGAGTACTACATAAATGCTCTTGTCTTAACATGGAATTGTTTGTGTTCAAGTTGGAAAGAAGTGAACGCTGACTTCGAAAGAATGTAAAAGCTGCTGAAACACGCTGTTGTGGCTGCAGTGCCACAACGGTAACGCATTAAGTACATCTTCCTAGTGGTATTATTTAGACGTATTGGCTGGAGCTTTTTCGTCTTAAATAAACCATAGCACGGTGATTTTTAGGAATTGATAATAATGAAGGTGCCACGTTTTAGGTTGACGGTACAATTTCGAGGCGAAGATTATGACAGTTTAAAAGTAGTGGTCTGTAGACGAATGGCATAGTGTGTGTGTGTGTGTGTGTGTGTGTGTTTATATCATGATAAGTGCTCTTCTCACAGTGTCACACATTAATGTAAAGGTGTTAATGCCCCAGGATGCTGTTGGGTGAGGTTGAAGTCTGCATTATTGGGCTATCTCGCACTCAATCGTTTGGGGGTCCAGTCAAACGTGGGAGTACCTTTGAATTGCACATCCGAGTCCTCCGAGCAGCTGTCACTCTTGGCCTTCTGCTTAGTGTCCCGATCCTCGTCATCATCCACCTGGCCGGCTTCCCCGCCCGCGCTCTCACGGCCCGAACTCGGTTCGGCCGCCGCGGCCGGGAGACCAAGAGGCAATCCGGAGGGGGCCGGCCGAAGCCGTTCCTCAGCGCCGTGCACCTGGAAGACGCCGCTCGCCTGGGGTCGGCAGCCATTGTCCCCCAGCCGGATGTAGACGGCCGGCTCTGCTGTGTCTCTGTTATGATTGCCGTCATCCGGATAGCGGCCACAAAACGCCTCCTCTTTGACGTGGCACGGTTGTAAACACGGGGCAACAGGTTGCGAATCCCCCCCGGACTTAGAGCTCCGGCTCCATGTGGCCATCTGCGCCGGCAGGTAGGGCCCGTTGTGGAGGCTGGCGAGCGGCAGCCCGTCCGCCGCGAGTCCGCCGGCGGTGGTCTTGGAGAGGCAAGACGGGGCCAGCTTGGCCTCCGTGTTTCTCCCGCCGGAGTAGCCGCAGTCCACGAACATCCCGGGCCCGTTGGAGTAAGCGTCACTCCTGTAAGATGATGATGATCCTCCCATTAAGGAATCCATCAGGAAGTTGCCGGCCGCCATGTTATTGGGACATGACATGGTTTTAGCCCCGGTGGTGGATCCTTCCGACACAAGAAAGACAGGAGGATGCTGACATCTTTTAGGAAGGAGGGGGGCGCCAAAAATATATCAGCAACATAATTATGGATGCTAGGAGACGTGGTCATGTGACTTTCAAGACCAATCGCGGCATGGAAGTGGCCTTGATGCTCCAGACTGCTGTGACGTCAGCGCGGTCAAGTTGGGAAGGGTGAAGCTTCTCGGGTGGAGCACGAGTGACACCCAGTGGCCACGTGCGGCCCAGCATGATGAGGCCCACCGCCTGCCAAACAAAGGCGGGCTGCCTACGCTCCAGGCAGTTGGACTTAGCGCTGCGACCGCTCGGCTTTTGCGGCCATTTCTTCGCCCTGAAGTTCAAAACACGAGCTTTTGCCAAAGGTTTTCCGTGCTTTCCAAAGAACCAGCGTGTTGGACACGACTGATCGACGTTATCATGTTCCGTTTGTTTGTTTGTTTGTTTGTTTCTGTCACCAAACGACGAGGTAAGATTCGATTTAGAGGGCGAATACGCAACCTTTCTGCCGGCGAGCGTCAAAACACAAGAAGAAGCAGAAGACTCGATGTTTTGCTTGTACTCCTTGACCTACTTCCTCTTTGCAGAAAGGCGCGTCATGTTTCATGACCAATTCTGTGTACATCCCTTTTTCCTTTTTCCTCCACTGGAAAGGTTTTCGTTGAATTTATTTCTCCATCTGAATCCAGATGCATTTTTAAGTCGACTAAAGATCTACTTAAAAATGTATCTGACTCCAGGGCACTTTATTGTGTACAACCACTGGACGAAATAGAATAGGGGAAATTCAACACACCCTATTTTCTGTGTAGGTATCACCATCTTAAATCGATGACTATCAATTCTTATTATTGTCAGTTACATTGATGAGGTATTTTTTGACCACGCGAGTTGAAACAAGGTAACGAATTTGCTGTTTGATAAACACACTAGTCAATGAATGGTGGCCTCGATCCAGCGGTGGTATACTGCATTTTTATTATAAGATCATTCACAATATAATTAGGATCAGTTATCTTGGGGGATAAAATAGCATAATTGCTAATCTGGTTGTTGTTTGTTTCGCCGCTGACACAATATTTTACAACCTCGTAAATAATTCACAGAACACATGAAATAATTGAGCCATGCTTATGTACACTCGTTTTATATTTGATGAGCAATGTGCTTTAAATTTGGCGGGCATATCTTTGAGTAATCTTTTCATTTGGAGCCGCTGTGAATTGTAATTAAATGATTTGAAAATAAACAATTTCTCCGACTGTTGTAATGTTGTTGTCCCGTTGAATCGAGTTAAACTGCATGATGGGTTCCTTTGTTTCGTTGTACCGAAAGTGACAAAACAGCTTGGGTTGAGAACCGTTTCAGTAGCGATTTGTCGACCCACAAATGTGGTGGCGTCCCGCTGCTCGTTGTGTCATGTGCTGCGTGTTCAACAATGTGCCAAGCACATGACGCCGTGCCGGCAGAAAACGTCGCCCCCGCGTCTGTCGTGGACTTTGCAGCAATACTGTACAAACAATACGCAAACGCCTTGCTTCAACTAACATTTTCTTTGCATGCACCCGAATTGCAAAAGAATTGTGCGAATAAAATCTAGGATTACCGAGGTCCAAACAATTTCAACACAATAGCGAACAGAAAGATGGGAAGCCTTCATACAAGCCTTCATTTTGTACTTCAGTTTGACATATAAAAAAGATTCATCAAAATTCACGACAGAAAATTGAGACTTGATTTTGAGCTTTTAGCTCTGTGAAATAAACGAAAATAAGACAAAATACCCTCTAAATATCTGCCTTGTTTTCCCGTGTGCCTGAGAGAGCGAGAGAGAGAGAGAGAGAGAGAGAGAGAGAGAGAGAGAGCGCGTAGGGGCTGAAACTAATCACAATGAGCCAAACATATTTACACTGCTTGAGTTAAGACGGAAATAAAACACACACACACACACACACACACACACACACACACACACACACACACACACACACACACCGCAAATCGACTCCTTGCCTCCAAGCTAGAACTAAAGAAAAAGATTTTGAGCAGCAGGATCAAGTTAAGAAAAGACAGATTCTGGAATGTGACATGCACATGACGGTCAAGTTGTGTGATGCTTCACACTTGAGCTACTCATGAGACACTGGACACACTTAAGTATGTGTGTGTGTGTCTGTCTGTCTGTTTGAGTGGGAGGGTCTTTCCCCCGATTTGATTGAAATAAAATGCTTTTAAAGGCAGCAGTTAGCACAAACCTACAACAAACACATTCCTACCCACTAGACACACAGTGTACACATCTACATATACACACAAATGCATACCTATACACACATATATTACATAAAGCATGGTGTGCAAACACAGACAGACAGATCTCTATACACACACACACACACACACACACACACACACACACACACACACACACACGCGCGCACGCACACGCGCACGCACACACACTTAAATATACGGTCACACACACACACACACACACACACTGTGTGTGTGCTATTTTATTCATTAATTCATGTCCTTGGTATTGTTTGGCACCTTGGTGACATCATAAGTCCATACGTCCTGACGCAATAAGTTGGGATGGTAGGGCTCTTTATTGACACGTGTCGGAAATGTAACCTTGCACTTGCATTGCTCGGGGCGTTTTTCCACAGTAAATTCAAGGGCCATGCATGTATGGATGTTGAGAGCTGCAGGACAAGGTGCGGCCCTCAGAGTGTGTTTGCATGTTTGCGTAGGGTGTTTGTCACGCCAGGCCACTCATTTGCTCCTGCAGGCAGCACGACTCTCCCAAGTGGATGTGTGCGAGCAAGCGTATGCTGGGCGTCCGCTTTCATGCTCCATGTCGTCCTCTGCGTACGGCCTTCGTTAAAAAGAACATTTTGAAATTTTGAAGCAGCACACAGCTGCAGTACCACACCACTTCCTCAAGAAAACCGAGAGCCTTTCACTCAATTGAGTGATACACAAGGGAAACTCCACAGTTTTACTAAATGTAAATGAATACGCGTTATTTGTGGACCAATATAAGATCAAACTGTTTTATTGGCCCATGCAGAAAAGGATAGGTGCTGGCGTGTGAGCAATACACCCAGGTAGAAGAGCATTCAATAGTCTACAACACTTTAGTATGAGCAAAAGAAGAAAAAGTCACCAAACAAATCCATTCAATTTCTAATGTACATTATGTCTATCCATCTATCTATCTATCTATCTATCTATCTATCTATCTATCTATCTATCTATCTATCTATCTATCTATCTATATATCTATCTATCTATCTATCTATCTATCTATCTATCTATCTATCTATCTATCTATCTATCTATCTATCTATCTATCTATCTATCTATCTATCTATCTATCTATCTATCTATCTATCTATCTATCTATCTATCTATCTATCTATCTATCTATAC
>NW_017806160.1:980309-989172 GCF_001891065.2 Hippocampus comes | reverse complement strand
GGTGTGTGTGTGTGTGTGTGTGTGCGTGTGTGTGTGTGTGTGTGTGTGTGTGTGTGTGTGTGTGTGTGTGTGTGTGTGTGTGTGTGTGTGTCCGCGAGTTGGAGACTTTCACAGTCCGAGTTGATGTGCAGGAAAGCTCTTGGCAAATGTAACCCCCCTCGGACACGCAGCCTTGCATGTTGACTATTTACTGCGGAAGCGAACGCCTTTTCGGCCAGAACAGAAGGTGCAATTAAGAGGAGGGGGGGGGGGGAATCGCCATTTAGTGCCTGTGTCTTTATGGCGGTGTCTAGACTGGACAACAAGAGTGGGGATTCCATTTAGTGGGCACTAAAAGAGCTGCTCGTTGCACATCGCCGTCTCTCTCTAGCTTGGCTTGAAAGCAGCGTTGCTCCTTTGAAAGCACGACTAAAACAAGTCCGAGCCCAAAGGCGTCTGCACCATGGACGTGGGTTGCAACGCGAGCAAGCACGGGCACCCGTACGAGGCGAACGTGTTACCAAGGTCGCTCATTTGGATGCAGTAAACCTTCGGAGCCTGTTTCAGGCGCCATCCATAAATGCATGCAATAGCACAAGAAGCACAAAAAAGTCGTCATCTTTTGCCTATTTGATTGGAGTTTATTTTAGATTAGTGATACACAACAATGTGTCCCCCTCGATGGAATCCAAAGGACCAATAATTTAAAGAGTGTTGGTATTAAAGATGTGAAAGGTGAAATGGGCAGTGTAGTGAAGAATAGCAGCAGGGACATGGCGAGTCTTTCGACCTTATTTACAAGTGCATTCGCATGAGCTCCTAGGCGTGTGTGTGTGTGTGTGTGTGTGTGTGTGTGTGTGTGTGTGTGTGTGTGTGTGTGTGTGTGTGTGTGTGTGTGTGTGTGTGATCTCATAGATTGGACGTCACATTTGTCATCGCATCTTGAAAGGATTAGCTTTAGATATTCACTGGCCGAGAAATAATTCTCGAATGAAATGTTGCTATATGTACATGGACCAGAGGGGCGAACCAACAGCATTCAAACTACGAACATATAGAGAGATATATTTTTTTAAACAAATAAGTCTACGTGGGCATTTGGACTAAACAGAAATTAGACATATTCAAGAACAGCATAGTTGATTTTTTTTTAATTAGGCCTTTTTTCTGAGAACCAGCTAGAAATAACCGCCACCCGTGCGCAATAAGAAAATGGCAACATTTTTACCTCATGCAGGCCTAAAAAGAGTCCACATTGCACTCTTGGTGATACGTCATATAGGCGCCCGCTCAGAGTCGAGGATTGTTTGGAAGTCCCGCGTTCACAACTGTTTGACGTGAGTGCAGAAGCTCGAGGACTCGATGCAACTGACCGAGGCTGTGACCGTAGCCGTTGTCGCCGCCGCCGCCGCTGCTGCTGGCCGGCCCCGCTGGCGGCTCACAACAAGGGATTCCCGGAGAAATATTGCAGGCGATCCCTGCTCAGCTTCTTCTCCTTCATTCGTCTGTTCTGAAACCAAATTTTCACCTGGCGATCGGTGAGGTTTAACATGCGGGAGAGCTGTAGACGTTTCTCCTTGTTAATGTAAACATTAAAGAAGAACTCTCGCTCCAGTTCTCGGATTTGGAACTTCGAATAGGGACACCTCTTCTTCCTTGTGCGCGGGGTACCTGAAAAAATGACACTCTCCTTGCTCAGTTGTTTCACAAAGCGTGCAAAATAATAATAATCATCCTCATCAATAGCATCATCATCATCATCATCATCATCATCATCATCATCATCGTCACCATCATATAATCGACTCTCAAGTGGCGCTGCTGATGCGCCAGTGATGAGGAGGCTTTAGAGCGTCAAATATGCCAAGCCTTTGGAGTAAATAAGAGCAAGAGACAGCATCTAAGCACATGTTTATCTGTTCTAAATTGACGACAGCAAAAAGGCTTTCACCGCATCATGTGCCCTCGCATTCCTCTGGAGCCCAACGCACAATTTACACACTCTTGGCACCATGTCGAAATGCATTTGGCCACATTGGCAATGGCCTTTGCACGACCCTGAGGATCTATAACTTCTTATCAAACAGGTGGCTGCACGGGGGGGATGAAAATGCCTTTTAGGGTGTTTTTTAATTTTTTTTTAATTCAGTGGAGTATTCCAAATTTGGCAAAAAAAAACAACGTGGCCACTGAGCTTGTGCGGGAAGCCCCTTTTCAGCACGAACATAGCACAACGACAGGAGCCTTTTTTCAGCACTAAAATAGCACAACTATTTTTTTAAACATTTCACTGTTGAACCTGCAGCGGAACGAGTCAGATTCACATTTTATCTGTGCAACTAAATCGCCCTTTCCTCCTCTCAAAGTGTACGGGGCCGGTTTTGTTGGATCAGTATACATGCACGTGTGTCGGTGTGTAGCACAGCGGGCCAAAAGCCAGCTAATGTTTTTCAAAAGACAGCAGTTCACAAGACGCCAACAGCAATGTTCTGCCCAATTGCCTTTTACACATGCGTGTATGGTGGGCACAAGAAGAAGAAAGAAAATCCCTTCATTAAACGCCCAATGCAAGTTCACGATCAAAGTTACCATTTGTCACAATAGCGCCGTCTCTTCATTAAAACGAAACACACACACACACACACACACACACACACACACACACACACACACACACACACACACACACGCGCGCACACACACGCCACACTCACAGCGCAGGGAGTGTGTAATGGGAGAGCTGTAGACGTTTCTCCTTGTTAATGTAAACATTAAAGAAGAACTCTCGCTCCAGTTCTCGGATTTGGAACTTCGAATAGGGACACCTCTTCTTCCTTGTGCGCGGGGTACCTGAAAAAATGACACTCTCCTTGCTCAGTTGTTTCACAAAGCGTGCAAAATAATAATAATCATCCTCATCAATAGCATCATCATCATCATCATCATCATCATCATCATCATCATCGTCACCATCATATAATCGACTCTCAAGTGGCGCTGCTGATGCGCCAGTGATGAGGAGGCTTTAGAGCGTCAAATATGCCAAGCCTTTGGAGTAAATAAGAGCAAGAGACAGCATCTAAGCACATGTTTATCTGTTCTAAATTGACGACAGCAAAAAGGCTTTCACCGCATCATGTGCCCTCGCATTCCTCTGGAGCCCAACGCACAATTTACACACTCTTGGCACCATGTCGAAATGCATTTGGCCACATTGGCAATGGCCTTTGCACGACCCTGAGGATCTATAACTTCTTATCAAACAGGTGGCTGCACGGGGGGGATGAAAATGCCTTTTAGGGTGTTTTTTAATTTTTTTTTAATTCAGTGGAGTATTCCAAATTTGGCAAAAAAAACAACGTGGCCACTGAGCTTGTGCGGGAAGCCCCTTTTCAGCACGAACATAGCACAACGACAGGAGCCTTTTTTCAGCACTAAAATAGCACAACTATTTTTTTAAACATTTCACTGTTGAACCTGCAGCGGAACGAGTCAGATTCACATTTTATCTGTGCAACTAAATCGCCCTTTCCTCCTCTCAAAGTGTACGGGGCCGGTTTTGTTGGATCAGTATACATGCACGTGTGTCGGTGTGTAGCACAGCGGGCCAAAAGCCAGCTAATGTTTTTCATAAGACAGCAGTTCACAAGACGCCAACAGCAATGTTCTGCCCAATTGCCTTTTACACATGCGTGTATGGTGGGCACAAGAAGAAGAAAGAAAATCCCTTCATTAAACGCCCAATGCAAGTTCACGATCAAAGTTACCATTTGTCACAATAGCGCCGTCTCTTCATTAAAACGAAACACACACACACACACACACACACACACACACACACACACACACACACACACACACACGCGCGCACACACACGACAGTCACTCAGCACGGAGTGTGTATAATATGGTCATTTTTGAAGAGCCTCGGCATCGTAAAAAATCTTCTCATTGCAAGCAAGAGCTTTTGTGGGCTTATAATAAAATCCTTTTGAATGCTTATAAAAGTGCACATAAAGTGAGAGCGACAAAACAGCGGGCTAGTCCCCTTCACCTCGTGCCGCATTTTACAGCTTCAACCTACTGGAGTGGCTGCTTTTGGAGCCGCCGCTGGCTTCCTTAGCGGCCGACGTGCAAGAGCCCGAACTGGTGTGCTCCTCCTCGGCGGCGACGTTGTCGTCGTCGTCGTCGTCGTCCGCGTCTTTGTCCTGCTCGGTGGCTGCCGGAAGCGAGCCTGTGGCTGAGGCGGGCTGCTGCTCCTGCTGCTGTTGCTGCTGGGGGTCGCTCGCGTCTGTGCCGCCGCCGCCGCTGCCAGGCAGCTTCCCCCCCTCGACCTTTTGCAAAAAAGTGTCCGTCTGATTGTCCGTGCCGCTGCAGTACGCCGTCTCGAAGAAGCGGTCGAAGCCCTGCGGGAGCACATTGTTCTTGGCCACGCCGGAGTAGAAGCCTGCAGAGGGGTGATTGGAGCCCGGGTGGTGGTGGTGGTGGTGGTGGTGTGCGTGGTGTGCGTGGTGGTGGCTGTACGCACTCTCGTTCTTCATGAGCATTTCGGTCATGGTGGAAGGCGGCAGGCAGTCCCTATGCACCAGCTCCTCTCCGGCCGAGTAGCACGACGCGTAGTTGCTGCGGTGGTGCCATTTTGCGGTCGGCTCGAGACCGTAGGACACGTCCCGGACAGGCGGTACTTGCGGGAGGTTGCTGGAGTACGGATAGCTGATCTGGCGGGACGGGGCCTGCGGCAGGAAGGACGACACGGCGGAGAACTCGGGCACGTAATACGTGCAGCTGGGCAGGTAGAGGTTGGACGCGCAGCCCGCCCTGTCCCCAAACTCGGATGTCCGGTCCTTGCGCGTCTGGGAGCAGAAGTTGCCCAGGTTCACAGAGTTAAACATCTTTCGCGCTCCGTCGATAAAGATGTTTTGGATACGAGCTGCCGCACCAGAGAAATTTTTGGGGAAGGCGAGATGACGCGCAATCCGTCTAAGTCGCCTGGCGGACACGTGATCGAAAGTAGATATTGTCATATATCAATTTGGAAGAGTTGCATGTGTAGGAGTGGTTGGGCTCGTTACATCCAGGGGGTTGGGGCGTGCGTGCGTGCCTGCCTGCTTGTGTGCCTGCGTGCGTGCGCGCGCCCGTGCGTGCGTGTCTGCCAGCGCGTGTATGTGGGGTGGGGGGTTCGAACGAATCATTTTCATACACAACCACTCAAATCAGGACCGCCACATATGCATTCATTCGTCACGAGACACCGAAGACTTTGTGTTTTTGTTGACTGTGTTGATGTTTACGCCAAGGCGGTCTTAGTCCTCCTCTCTGCACGTCCTCCTATAGTGCACTTGGGCAGGTAAGGTATTGTTATCATCATCATTCCTCTTGTCGTAGTTGTTGTGTGGCTTTCTTGCACTGCAGGACCATGGTCATCTCCTGTAACACTTCCTCCACATTACATTTTATCCGCAGCGTTATTGACACTGACATTTACACACAGTAACATAAAAGATGCCTTCGGAAAGTGGCTGCAAGCCTGTCGTGGTGGCCAAGCAGTCCAAGAACAACTCCATAACTTCAGAAAAATGCTCAGGCCTGCTTGCTGCGTTGGGCCATTTTGTTTTGTTTTGTTTTGTTTTGTTTTGTTTTGTCGTGCAGGTGGAGACATCACGGCGAGGAGCGTCCAGGCACTTAACGCTGATCTGTCCGTGGATTCATGACGCGGTTGAATGGCATTATATTTTCATACTGGTGAGCCTGTTGCACCATCGTCAATATGCAACACAGGTGGCTGCAGCGGCGTTTACGCAACAGATTCATTCCTTCTAAAGGCCATTTTACGGGGGTCGAACACAAATGAAAACACTTGCATGCTTCTTGCACTTCATCGTCTCTAACAATCACGTTGCCCCATGCGCTCACAGTTTTTTTGCCCATCCAGAATACAACAATGGACTAGCTTGGATGTGGTTTGCCTTTGATTCAGGAGGGGGTTGGGGACATGTTGCAAAAAGTACAACCCGTCAAGCACACAATGTCTCGCCAGTCCTCAGGCAAACAACATGCATGCTCGCATTTCTACTCGACGTCATCATCATTCTCAGTTATTATTTTTATTATTATTTGTATTATTTTTTAATTATTATTATTATTAATTATTATTAATAATAATAATTAAAATTTTAATTATTATTACTATTAATAATAATAATACATTTTATTTATAAGCGCCTTTCAAAACACTCAAGGACACTTTACAATCAAGAAAAGAACAATAAAACCACAGATAAAATGATATATAATAAAAGAAGAGATGAATTTAAATTGAGTATGCGATTTTGAATGGGTGGGTTTTGAGATGGGAATAGTGTTGTTGCAGGTAAGCGCTCTCTGGATGTTATGGAAAAGCGTGTTGGAAATGGAATACATCATGACTTGAAATCTGTTTGGGTGATCAACAACGTGCTCGCTGTGCGCACTTTGCCTGCTTTGTGGATAAAATCACGATTTCGACATTTGTCTCTCAAAGTAAATAAGTCCCAGCTGATGCATCTGTGATGTTTTCTTATTTATTTATTTTTATTCGCTTATTTATTTATTTTGCAGCAGCAGCAGCAGCAGCAGCAGCAGCGGGATGTCGACATTAAACAGCGGGGGTGTGATTGTTTTCTCTGTTACTTTATTTTAAATAAATTAACGAGTGGTTTGAAAAGATGCGTTTGTTTGTTCTTTCCTGACTCGCTGTAAACTTTTAATTGTGCTGTTGAGGGCAGTCTTCCATGCACTTTATAGACTAACAGCTCCAGTCACACGGTGGAATTCCTATTATTGGGCCATTGTTTATGATTATTGGACATTTCCTAAATCCTACAGAATACTTTTGAATTAGTGTCCAATATTTTGATATCACAAAAGGAGCACATAAGGTCGTTGATGGGAGAATTGTCTGATGCCGCTGTAGCAAAGCACAAGGAAATCTCCCCGAGAGCTTAAAGGCAGCTTTGCAGTCAGTGGAGGCTATTTGCAAAACGTGGCAATGGCATCAGCTTGTTTACTGCCCTTCGTGACAAAAGGTGCTCGCACATGATGCATCCAAGTACAAAGAAAGCAGACAGCTGTCCAGACACAGCACTTGAATTTGACCACTAAAAATCGCCTCTATACGTCCACCATAAAACTCGCAATGGCTGTAGTAACACTAAATCCTTTTGTTGTCCCCCCCCCCCCCCCCCCCCAAAAAAAAACAAAGCTGAGAATGAAGGGAGTTCAGATGTTGCTAACCAGAGATTGCGCGCACCTCACAGCACAATACTCCATCGGGCATATTTTGCTTCAAGTGACGCAATGTCAAGCAAAAGAACGTTTCCGCGTTGCATTTATTTCATTACAACGAAGAATGTAAGACTTGAAGTGGGGTTGAACGACTAACATGGTCCAAGGGAATATTTGAGGCGACATACAAGACACAAGGCCCCTGTATGACGTCCGGCCTGGCAGTTGTTGCACATGCAGCGTTAAAGGAATATTAGTATCGGCCTCCATGACACAGACTGCTGTTATCAGACTGCATCCAGTTGACTCCACAGGAATGTGCGTGATTTTCAGCTACACAAGCGCGTGAAGCACGAGAATGAAGGAAATGTGAAGATTGAGACTGCACGTTGAAAAGTGCGAGCAGGTTCCAAGGAAGCAAATCGTTACAAGCGTGCACGGCCAATGGGCCTTTCGCAACATTTACATTGGGGCGTTTGTCATCATGTGTCAAAACGGGAGCAGCAAACGTCCATCACTTGGAAATATTTGCCTGTTGGGGCTTTTAAGACTGCCTATCGCCGCACTGGTGCGCGCGCATGAGCAAAGAATGAGCTTTATCGTGTGTTTATTTCCTTGGATGGCTGACTCACAGCAGCTGATATGCTTCTCGCAGTAGGACCCTGGACTACCACCCGCCTACTCCTGCGGGTTGCTTGCACCAAATGCGCAGCCTGTTTGCGCAAAAATGCCAGGTGATCAATAGCACGTCGACCGCTGTCAAATACGAGCGATTATGCGATATCGTCGTCGCGTCTTTGTTGAGAGCTGCTCGCAGAAGGCGTTGCCCTGCACGCAAACGCCAGCTCCGTCTCGATGAGCGACACTGTGCAATGTAAGTAATGCACTGCAAGCTCCTCGCTCTCGGCCTAATTTCAATGGGTGTCGCCTTCTTCTGAAGAACACAAAACAAAAGAAAAAAAAAAGAAAAAGACTTTTATTGGACGTCACCTGTAGCCAGAAACGTCCAACCCACGATAAACTATCCCAAAACCCGAGTGGACTCCCTCACGCAAGCAGGCAAGCAGGCAGAATGGCCGCCCTCTCTTCGACTGTGGGCCAGACTCATGCTGAGGAAAGCCCGTGTAATCATGTTACTGTTCCCTCATGGCCTAGATAACTTTAATTGCATGTAAGTCGGCCAGTTAAACTTGGCTGCAAGAGGCTGCGAACACTTTCAAGCCACACTAAAGGGCGGTGTGTGTGTGTGTGTGTGTGTGTGTGTGTGTGTGTGTGTGTGTGTGTGTGTGTGTGTGTGTGTGTGTGTTAACTGAACTTACCGTGAGTGCACCACGCGTGAAGTCTCTGCGGTGCAGGCAACATAAGCTCGCAAGATAAGAGACGTATGTTTGTGGGCCATCTCCAGAGTGTATTTCGCTCACCACGTGTTCACTTTTGGGGAATTGTTTTGATGAGGGGTAGTTTTGACATTTAAAAAAAAGTTTGTTGAATATTTTCACGTTCAGGTTTTCATTAATTAAACAGAATTTCGGGGAAATCGACTCATTCGGACAATGAAAATGGGAAAATATTTTAGAGCTGCTCTTCACCTTTGCAGGCGCTATTGGAAAAATGACAAATG
>NW_017806160.1:963719-980278 GCF_001891065.2 Hippocampus comes | reverse complement strand
GTGTGTGTGTGTGTGTGTTTGTGTGTGTGTGTGCAAACAGAAACAAATGTTAGTGTAACAAAAATTATTTTATTATAATGTCTTAAATGATTACTAGAATATATAATCAAGTCAGACTTAAAATAGTTAATTATTGCATTTGACTTTTAAAATACATTTTAAAAACGTTTTTGATAACTTTTATGCCAACTAATTTAATAGTATTTATTTGGGGTGTTGAATCTAAAAATAGTGGCAATGATTGCAGTCGATTGTTTGTCTTTCCGACACCGTCGTTCGCTGTAGCGAATACAAAACAAAAAAAGATCCAATTACAAATAGATCAACCGAAAATTTCCTTGCACACGCAAAAAAATTAAAATAAAACGAAACTAAAAGGTCAAATAAACAAACTTAAAGAGATAGAGCGCAATATGAAATGTTGATATCGAGTTGTGGGAAATGGGGGGGGGGGAATTGTAAAATTGCGGGCAAATGAAAGACTGTCGTCCCTGGTCTGGTCAATTAATTTGACATATGCTGCCTGAGTAAAATATGAGTTTTGCTGCTCAAAGTAGACGTGTTGGGGGGACAATCACGCACTCTCTATCGACAAATTAAAAATGTAAACTTTATGCACCAATGACAAGTGTGACAAATAATATTTTCCAATTATTCGCAAAGGGTGATCGAAAATAAAACGACAGCACGAGATGCCAAAGTAGGACATAGAACGCAGCAGTCGGAGCAGTCGCGCCACGCTTTAAGAATCCAAAGTATGACGTCGATTGGCCAAACATTGCAAACTCGCCAAGGGAACCAATTTTAAACGTGTTTTTCTTCTCTTTTGTCAATGACACATGCACAATGATTAAATAATAACAAGAAGCTTGTTGAGAATGGAGCACACCTCGGAAATATAACCACAGATGTCTCATCTAAACAACGATGGTAGAAAGCACACTTTTCACAACAATTCGACCAGTACATATACAAACACACTCGCGCACTCAGAACAGTATCGGGCATTTTTCTTGTGTGTGTGAGTGTGTGTGTGTGTGTGTGTGTTTTTTTTTTTTTTCTGGCCAGCCACTCGCCATAAAGGCCGCGCGGCTCTGCTCCAGTGGTGGGGGGCTGCGAGCCCACGCAGCCCACGTGACACAAGTTCTCTGCGAAGGGCACCGTGAAGCTCACTGACCTTTGAGACGTGGAGACTGCGGGCCGCCATAAACACATTTGGTCAGTCTCAAAGTCAAACTTGGTGCTGAGCACGCACGCAAGCTATTGTTCCAAGTGGTGCAAAACCCCAGCGACGTTTTACAATCCGGATGTCTCAATTCAGGTTCCTCCGCCTGCACTCCCTTCTTTTCGGGGCTTTGAAATTCTGCCAGCTACAGAACACACGCACCCAAAGTCGCGCCGCAAAGCTGATTTTGAGGATTCGGCATAATATGCTCATAAAGCGAAGAATCAAAGCGAATAATCAAAGTTTCCTTGAACAAGTTTCACATTAAGCTGTGCGCGGCGGGACATCCTGCATCCTGCATGCGCAAGCCTGCATACACAGTCAAAGGGCAGCAAGTTACAAAGGTGCCCAAAAGTCATTGCGTCGTGGGGAGAGAATAAAAAAAAACACCACACCCTTTAAACCAGACACAAGGTCGGTGCGTGGTTCGAGAAGTGATTTTAGAGGAAGTATTGTACAACAAGATGGAATGTTGTTCAATCGCACGGGACGCGCTGTGTGTATTGTGATGATACGATTGACCTTGGCCGTTTGGGAATGTGCCCTCCAGAAGTGAATGTGCAGGCCAAGTCAGCAGCGAGATGGAGCATTTTATGCAGCGCATTCAACAAGGCAACAATAAACAAATACGAAGGCGCCACTTTTAATTTTGACGGAGACAAACCTGACTGCTATGAATAATGTACTCCAATCGCTAACCAGCTCGCTCGTTGACGCTGTTGCTTCGCATCTGTTGCACGCTCGCGCAGCACGATTTGCACATTCAAAGGAAAAGAGTGAAATGAAAACGGAAGAGTGCCTCAAATAACACTTGGGCCACTGCATGCGAGTGAGAACTCGTTTGTTGTTGTTTTTGTCTCCCTCAACGTGGAACTGTCGTGGATCCCAAACGTGAACCAGATATAGGAGAACTTTGACGTGGAGGATTCTTGAAACCAAAGCACATCTCCAGCTGTTTGTCATCATCCGCCGCCTAAAAAACAACTATTCCAACGTGGAACTTTCTCATTTTCGACAACAACTTCGCTCCAGCGTCGTCTTGAAAGCGAGACACGGGGTGCAGGCGTTGTGACGTCACTACAACATTTGCTGTCAACTCTGCGAGGTCTGCATGTTGTGTGATTTGATAACAACTCAGTCGAACTAATTTGAGTGTGAAAATCAAACTCAAGCGAGGTCGCTGAAGCACAATGCATCTCTTTGCTCACAGCGGTTCGTGTCCTGACACGCATGTCCACGAGCACCGAGGTCAGGAAGAAAATGGAGCTGTGCCGATTCCTCGCGGGACATAACGATTCGAGTGAGCGTGGACCGAAAAGACAACAAGAAAAGCTCACAATGCTGGACGCAAACGCGTGCTCGTGTTGCACTTCAGACATACGCACGCAGCCGCACGAACTATCATATCCTTGCTTGACTGAGCCTTGGCAGAATGCAGCGCTTGCTGGCTGCACGGTACACAGCAGACAAGGCCGACTTTTATCGCTTCATTGCTTCTTATGCAAATGTGCGCACCTCCGGTGCAAACCAGGGCACGAGGGGGTGCATGTATGTAAAAAGAAGGAAAAAAAGAGTGGGTCCACTGGGCCTGTTTATATGGAGCACCAGGGTGTAACACCATTACTGACTTTACAGAGCTGTTTCATGTTTAGCGGCACCATTATAGCCTTGCAAAAGAGTACCCATATTAAGTTCTAATTGAAAGGAAGCCCTGTTAGATGGATAAAAACACACACATACAGCCACACGCCCACACATTATATATATATATATATATATACAAATACACACACACACACATATATATACTAATGTGTGTGTGTGTGTGTGTGTGTGTGTGTGTGTGTGTGTGTGTGTGTGTGTGTGCGTGTGTGTGTGTGTGTGTGTTTTTATCCATCTATCTATCTACAATAAAAATCAGCCGAAGGCATGCACTATTGGGGATCCTGGAGAACGTTTGAAGCCGGAAGTTGCAAGTGTTGCTGTTTTGTTTTGTTTTTCGATTGTTTTGGGGGCGAGCTCACCTCTGTCATGCACTTTTGTATTCAGGCGGTCCCAATAAAGAAAGGCCAACCTGCGCAGCTTGGAGTTCACAGAATGTGGATTATGTGCAAGCCGCCCCCTCCGCCTCCGACACTATACTTCAAATTACGGCTCAGATCTTCGGGTCCCTCCTGTATAACGCAATCCCGACGGCCAATGACAAGACTGAGGGACGTTGCAATATTCTGTTTATTGAAGACCGTACGCATATACATTCATATCATGACTATACAAGACAATGGAGCAATCCTTACAAGCGCAAAGAAAGCAATGCAAACGAGGGCCCAAATCAAAGTAACCACCAGAACAAACAGCTACTAACACGGAACATTTTGGGGGACCCCTTTTGTCCATATCAAATATGTGCCAGTATATATTTATATCATAATAGAAGAGGCCGAGCACATTTCCAACTCCCGCTGCACGACCACAAATATGCTTCACGGAATGCGACAGTATTCGTTGTTCAAGACGATTCAAAACATAAAGCACCAATACACGGCGTGGAACGGGGATCCACACAATCGAGTAACATGTGTCATGACATTGCAGGACAAAGTTATACACGAGTAGGAGGTCGCAGGAGGACGTCGAGGGCGGCCGCGCAGCGCCCGCACGTCCCTCCTCAAAGAACAACGCCAACAAGCATTCCCGCGGTCTCAACGCGGGGTCGCCTCGGAAAGTGGACAGGGAGAAAAATAAAAAATACACACACAGATAATTCAGAAGACAAACGCGTCACCTACATGAAAAGTGGCCCGACCTGGAGTACTTTCACAGTAATGTCATGCTGCAAATACACTGCTCACGGCTACACCCGTTACTCGTTCGACCGCATCCGCACACGCGAATACTTCTTATGGACGATTGCTCTCATTATTATTAATAGTGCTGGTATGATTATCCGTAAGATATCTATTCATCACGAGCACCAAAAAAAATCTGAAAATCTGAAATCCTGTTTAAGGCCTGGAGGAGGGAAAATCGCCTGCTGAAATTACACCATCAGGCCTTAAATGCATCAATATGTCGATTGTTTAAAATACGGACACTAAGTTTTTCACTTAACAATTATATGCTGTCAACTAAAATATTATTTTTTCCCCTTCTTTTTTTAAATGCGTGCAGCACTTCTCCATAGGTAGGAAGCAGTACAATGACAGCAGATGGGCGCAATCATTGCACACGAAAAATAAAGACGGTGAACCTGCCTTTATTTGTTGGACTTGACGTACTGCGTGGCTCTCCTCCTGCACACTTGCACACTTCCTGCCCGTGACCGTGAACGTGTCCACAACGCGTGGCCCAAATTATACTATATTGTGTCCGTGCGTGCGTGTGTATGCGCGGAGGGCAAGACTCCCCCCCCCCCTCCTCCCTCCCTGCTATTTAATCACATTAGTGGATTGATGCGTAGATTCAACCACTTGAGTCCTGGCGGTCCTTTTGAATGTCTAGCTTTGTTTTGGAAGGTTTTTCGAAAGAGGCCCTGCCTGTTTTCGTTCATTCACACGCAAGCGCGGGCAAAAAGACCATTGAGGGTGTTATGTGAAATTTGGCTCGTTGCGTTTCCCTCAAATTGGGGAGTCGACTTGACTGAAGCTCCCCAAATTTGTGCGACGACAGCAATGATTGAATTTCATACACTGGCTCGAAAACAGCAGGAAATGGGGCTGGCGAACAGAACTTCCTTGGAAAGATGAAGAAGAGGCCGTGCATGCACTTGAAAACCACGTGAGCACAGAAGATTGGGCTACTTTTTGTTTTGCGTTTTTCTTTCTTTCTTTCTTTCTTTCTTTCTTTCTTTCTTTCTTTCTTTCTTTCTTTCTTTCTTTCTTTAGCGTCTCGCTGATTCACCTTCTGCAGCCGCGTCAGCACTAAAAGTAGGCCAGAGCTTGTTCCCTCAGCATGAGTCTCTTCTTCTTCATCCTGCGGTTCTGGAACCAGATCTTCACCTGCTGGTCGCTGAGGTTGAGCCGGTCGGAGAGCTCCCTCCGCCGCTGTCTGGTGATGAACTCGTTCAGCATGAATTCGCCCTCCAGCTCGGCCAGCTGAAGTTTGGAGTAAGGTTTGCGCTTCTTCCTGGTCCGCGTGTGCATCGGGTACCACGGGGCACCTGGACAAGGAAGAGGGCGAAGGTGGTGAGGAGGAGGAGGACGGCGAGGAGGTGGAGGAGGAAGAACAGGAGGTTGGAGCAAGTTCATGTATAGCTGCATAACGCAAAATCATGGTCACATCCAAGGTTAGGGCGAGTCTGGAGGGACGTCAGCTTACTGGCGACCCACTCGACGAAACCTTTCATTGAGCAATCACCACAAATAAGAACGGACACAAGGGGACGTTTTCCCCGTAAACTTTAAATTGGCTATCAGAGAAATTAAGCCGATAAGGAAGCGAGCAGCCACTTCCTGCACGCGACGCCTAATGCAATTTGTTTTAGTTCTTCCCCCTTTCAAGCAGCAATCGATAAGACATTTTCCAGAATCCTACTTATATTCACGGTGTCCCTTGCATCTTCATCCGGCATATAGCAGAATGATTCGTGCCACAGCAAAAAAGTTTTATTGTCGCAGTTAAAGTTGCATTCACGTGACAATTAAGCCGCGTTGGCTTTATTTGCCAATGTCTGCGGCCGCGTGTTAAATTAGCGTCGAATACATGCAACTGATAAAAATACCGTTTACAAGTCATTAAAAACAAGAAAAAGAGAGAGAGAGAGAGAGAGAAAGAAATTAATCTGGAGGCAGTGAAGCGGGGCTGATCTCTCTCTTTGTTTTTCTTTTTTTTTGGTTGTTGTTAATTAAAGCGCGTCGTGGCCGTGGGCGCGCCACTTTGCAGCGGCCAACACAGGACAAAAGTCACATGCATGCAGGCGAGGTGCATGCTTTCGTGGGAGCACGGTGACAAAGATGCTGTCTTTTGGAAAAGGGGCTCCACCATGGAGGGGACGCAAAAAAAAAAAAAGAAGAAAAGACACATGGCGTGTGGAGCATTTTTAGGGCAACCCCTAGTGGCGTGTGCGCACCGCGCAAGTCCCTTTGCAGTCTGCACAACATTACCGCACTAATTGACGCTTTTCTACACTCGTGTATGCGCAGCCTAGCTATACACGCGCATGCAGCGTGCACTCGAACAACGACAACAGAATCAAATGAAAAGCTGCTTTCCCGTTCCCCTCTGAAATGTCAAGCGGCACCCACCTCCGCCCGCGGCTATGTTGTTGGCGTGGCTTGCCGGGGACACCAGGCTCTGCGTGTCGCCGGATGGGGGCTTGCTGCTCTCGTTGAGCAGGGACGAGCTGGAGTCGGACTCCATGGACTGGCAGGACGGAGGGTCCTGCGTCAGCTGCTCGTTGCCGTACTCGTATTTGGCGAAGGCGGCCGCCGCCACTGCGGCGGCGGCGCCAATCCCGGCGTGCATCCCGTGCTCTGATGTTAGGGATGAGGAGGTTGTGTCCCTCGCCCTGTCCTCCCGCTTGAGGCCACCTGAGCCCGAGCCCGAGCTTCCACTGCCGCCGCCGCTTCCGCCGCCGCACGCCTCCCTGGCGCCGTTGCCGTAGTAACACTTGGCCTCCTCCGCTCTGCTGATCTCACACGAGCGGTTGAACGAGGGGTTAATAGAGACGGGGCTGCTGAAGTAGGACTGGGAGTATCCATTGCACGGCTCCGAAGGATTCCACGGGAGGGAGCAAACGTTGTCCCTCCTGGGGTAGGAGAGAGACGGTAGCCCCGCCAGTTGTCCCCCCGAGGCTCGAAAATTGGGGAAATAAAAGGTGTCTCCAGTGTGGATGTTTACCAAAGGTCCCACAAAGCCCGGATTAAGGAGATTATGCTCGCCCATTTCCGCGGGCCCGACCAACAGCTTCTAGTTTATTGCAATCTGACATTTAACATAGTTAAACCTGGGGGGGCGCCTGATTGGTCAGCCTGAGACCACGTGTCTAGGCCAACTTCTGCTCCACGGGGTCCCACCCACTCGCTCGGGCTCAGGCAAAACAAAACATTCACGTCTCTATAGCTCAGCTTTATATGCTTTTTGAAAATACCATAAAGCTTTTTATAAAATTCCACAAGCTTGTTTCTTTCTTGACTTGAGTCATGAGACCAAAAGTACCCAGTGCTGCTTTTTTTGTCTTTTCTTAAAACCACTTCACTAAAGGAGTTGGCCGTGTTCTCGTTTAATATTTTTACAAGCTGGCAAAAGTTTTTATTTTTTGTTAAACGCTCTGTCTATCTCATGAAAACACTGTCCCCCACCCACTTTCGAGGAGGGTTTGCATGTGGCATCTTGTACCAAATTATGGTTGAATTCCTTGTCACATAAAGGCGTGATGTCCCAACTTTACAAGCTTGTTTTAAAGAAAGGACTGATGCTCATTGCCGTATTTACAGTAAGAGAGGGTCAGCAGGTTGAAGCCAGTGGCTCTGTTGAAAAAAAAAATGTGTGTGTGTGTGGGGGGGGCGGGGGTGGCTCTATAAGGTTACTTTAAGAGCGTATATTCTATAGCACACCTCACATGAACAAGTTTAACAGATCGCTCCAATAAAGCCCACTGACTAACTCTGGTGGGATTGTTACCCTTCTCGCAATTCTTTTATATGATTTTTACAGGATAACAGGGGACACGTAACTGAGAGTTTCCGTCTGCGCTAATTAGTTGATTTGTGGAGTCACTTCTCTACAAAAGATCGGGGCATCTTGAATTAAAAAACAACAACAACAGCAGCAACAAAGAAAATCAAAAAGAAAGAAAAGAGCAGTTATGACTTTGCTTGAAATAGTTTGCACTATCATTAACATGAAAGTGCCCAACACGCACAAACATTCGCACGCAACTTGCACAGCCAGCCCCACAAACTCCACTTGCAGCCTTCACAATTAACGCTGCATCAACTGCACTATTGTTCATTGAGATTCTATACAAATGATGCAAATAATGGGCATATTTTTATGAATTAAAGAAAAACTGCAGCATTACTAAACTTAATTCAATCGAAGATAGACAGAACAGAGGTATTTAAAAAACCCAAAACAATTGCATTCGCTATAAGCGGCCGCATGCACGACGAAGCCAAGTTCACGGTTGCTTGAACTTGGTTTTGAACTCAAAATAGGCAAAATTGTCAAAGTTTAGAAAAAAAATACTTGACATCAGTTTGACTAGTGTGAATGAATGATGCGGAATGTTTTTGAAGTTTGTGCAATGTTTTTGAAGTTTGTACAATTTGTGTGTGCGTGCGTGCGTGCGTGTGTGTGTGTGTGTGTGTGTGTGTGTGTGTGTGTGTTGCGTTGCATGTTTGAACAAATTGGTGGACATAAAATATCAACTATATATCTAAAATGCAAGGAATGAAAAAAAAGAAAATAAGAAAAAAAAACTTGCGCAATTCTAAGTGCTAAGTGAGTCGTTCACAAGTACGTGAGAGCTCCTGCTCTCCAAAGTGATCCTGACGCGCTTCAAATATGCTCGAGTGTTATGCAGGAACTTTTTTTTTTTTTTTGCAAACCAGTCGGCATTTGAGAGCAGAAAGCTGATGTTGTATCTCATCGCACCAACCTAAATAAAGGCAGACCGCACTTCGAAAAGGCTTCAAATGGAGATTTCAAATAGGCTTGCTCCACTTCGCTACGCGCTGCTGCTGCTGCGCATATTTTTCATCACAGCTAAAGTGAGGAGCGTTTAGGCGTCCTACTGCAGCGCGTCAAGACCTTGTCATAATACAAACAGCAAAAGCCAAAGAATCGAGTGCGACGTTGACTCCAAAGCGGCCCTGCATGAGCGGCCAGCCAGCAGCCACACAAGCTACACGAGCCACCTGGGTGCGCAGCGTGAGTAGAGCCGAAGGCTGAAGTCGCCTCTTTACCTTGGACGGAAGAGGACCAGTGTTGGGCGTCCTCCGCTGCTCTGCTCCCAAACGTCCGCATTTGACTTTCAGCCCAGTGCGATGGCTGCGCTAGGGGCATCTCCTGCACTCTCGGGATGATGTCATGCTTGGCTCCCGCAGAAATCCATTTGCCTTTTGCTCTCGTTAGGGGGGGAGGCAAGCAATCTTAAAAAGGGGCTAAGGGGGGCCAAGCATATCGAGCATAGAGACAGTCAAGGTCACTGTCTAGTACAGCGTCTCCTCGATAATGGAATTAGCCTCCTGAAATCCATTGGTGGTGGCCAGACAGGGCAATAGCCCCAAACAAAGGGCCTTTCTCTCCATTTTCTCTCTTTGATTCAGTGAGGCAGGTTGTTATGGCCTTGGGCAATCCCTTTTTTTAAAGCTCCCTTCAAGACATGCAAGCAGCAAGTGCTAGTTTCACTTAAAAACGCCACTTGGGATGAGCGTCGAAATTGCCCCACGACAGCAACCACACTGGACGCAGCGTTTGCTGCGCATCAGCAAGACACGAGTGTGTTAAAATAATACGCATCAAAAATAAAAAATTTGGATGAGAGTCCAAACGTCTGCTTTATTCAGCAGGACTCCACCCCACCCCCCAAAAAAGGTATTTCGAGTCGTTCCTAATTTTGTCGTTAAATGAACGTGAAATAATTCAATGTCGGATTGAACTTGACCGTCACTTTGATGGGAAAACTTTTCTAAAGCGATCAGTTTTATATTTCAAAAAGAAAATAATTGAACTCAATTATAATATTTGAATGACAGTATAGTCCTGTAAATATATGATACTGATGTTTTGTAAATGCTTGTTTTAGTGAGCAGAATTTGTGCATTTCCATTATTCACACATGCACGCTGCAACCACCATTAAAAAAAAAGTAAATTCAGGGCTCGACGCTGCCCTTAAATGAAGACATTTGGCTGCGGAAATTTGGGACCACGCAACGACAATTTTCATCCACTCGCGGCAAGTGCAACCTTTTCGGATTTTCGCATTTCGTTTCTTTTTCTTTTTATTTAAATCACTACTATTCTTTATTTTTGTTGTTTTTGTTGCTGACAAACTTCTGCTCCAAACTTCAGCCCGTTCATCATTAACCCTTAAAATAAATGGTATGCACGCATATTTATTGGCAAGTCAATTTAGAGTACGTGTGCGTCCCTAAAATTTCAGGTTAGGGGCCACTGAGCTCCGAATTAAAAAAAAAGTTACTGTGGAGCCGTGCAAAATGAAAATGCAATATCTTGTATCGCAATGCGCCACCCACACACTATGAAACACTTTCTTAAGTGTAAGGATCTTAAATGCACTGTCAAATCATAAGTGACACATTCAAAAGCTTTCCGGATAGAATGCAATGTGAAATATATTGTGCAGTCTAAAAAGAAGTATTCTATTTCTGTTCTGCAATTTATATTAAAAGGGCCATTACACTGAAGTGCGCGTTTAGAATGTGTGTAAACAACACTCACGTGCATGCACTGAAATGGAACTCGAATTCAACGGAATAAAAATACATTTCTGGTCCAAGACATGTCTGTTTTTTTTTTTTTTTTTTTTTGCTCCCCTTCCTAAGAGCCCATCAATAAGTCAAAAGTACGAAAGCTAAACACCAAGCGAGCAAGCTGCCACTGTGCAAGGCTGACATTTTTGCTTGCATAGCAGCAGGCAGCACTTCCTGATATTTTCCTCTGCTCACCACCAGAGGTTATCAGCCCCCTTTTCAATGGCTCCCGTGGAAGGCCTGCAGCTCCACCCCTCGACCCCCCCAAACACACACGCACACACACACACACGCACACACACACACACACACACACACACACACACACACACACACACACACACACACACACACACACTTAGAAATGCTACGAGCACTCGTTAATAAAAGAAAATGAGACTTTCAGTCAGCAACTACAAGGCACAACCTGGACCAGTTTCATTTTGAACCTCATCACATAAATTGATAGGATGGAATTTATTGTTTGGTGAGGCTACAAGGGAGCAAACAAACTTTCACCAATATAGCTGCCACGAGTCCTCACCTTGCATGTTTCCACGCTTACACATTTATTCTCTATTCTTATCTATTTATTTTATTTTTATTTTTTTTGCGCCTGAGCACCCGATTGCTCCAGGTGCACATAAAGTGTGTGCATAATGGGGGAGGGGGGGGGGAAACGAACATTTTTAACGTCCCAAACCTGACTAATAGATTCGTATTGCTAATGGCAATTAGACTTGTACAATATTTGATGAAGACAATTTACAATGTCACAAAATACATATGGCAGCTTCCAAAATAAACAAATGTTCATTCGGGCTGTGTGGCTAATTGGTACTGCATGCGAAAATATTTGCAGCTCTATTGCTGAACAACTTTGTACACGTTACCATTTGAATAATATCATGCAAATATAATTCAGTGCAGCATGCGGGGCGACTGTTGCGGAGAAAGAGCGATATGAATAAGGACAAGAATACAATACGGGTGCTTTGAAATTTGCGTCCTAGCTGTGCAAAGTGGTCAGCGCCATTTGTGAGACGGAGCAAAGCAAAGCTGCCACGTCGAAGCTGCAGAAGAAAAAAAAAAAGACCAGCCTGTTACCTTGACGGGGCTTCTCTTCAGGACGACGTTCACGTCACTCCTCTCACCGCCACCGCTGCCGTTCGAGGTCCGCGTTGTGCTCCACGGTGTCCACTTCGGCAGAGGAAGCACTTCTGAGAGCACTTCTGTCAGAGGAGCAAAAAGACAAAAGTGCAGAGACCAAATGTTAATGCAAGGCCTGGAGTGATGGTTCGAAATGCGTTCAGAGGATTTCGCCTGACTTCCCCCTTTTTTATGCATTTATGGCATGCCATTAAGTTCGTCTGTCTAGACGGGGAAATAACACCTTGTTTGGCCACAAACAAACCGCCTGCGTCGGTGTCCAGCCCCCTATGGACAGCGCCATTTGTGAGACGGAGCAAAGCAAAGCTGCCACGTCGCAGCTGCAGAAGAAAAAAAAAAGACCAGCCTGTTACCTTGACGGGGCTTCTCTTCAGGACGACGTTCACGTCACTCCTCTCACCGCCACCGCTGCCGTTCGAGGTCCGCGTTGTGCTCCACGGTGTCCACTTCGGCAGAGGAAGCACTTCTGAGAGCACTTCTGTCAGAGGAGCAAAAAGACAAAAGTGCAGAGACCAAATGTTAATGCAAGGCCTGGAGTGATGGTTCGAAATGCGTTCAGAGGATTTCGCCTGACTTCCCCCTTTTTTATGCATTTATGGCATGCCATTAAGTTCGTCTGTCTAGACGGGGAAATAACACCTTGTTTGGCCACAAACAAACCGCCTGCGTCGGTGTCCAGCCCCCTATTTATTATGCACAATCTGCCGCCATGTCAAGGTCAAAGTGACTGCATAGTCATGGTCAAGGGTAAAAGCCACAACTTTTGCACAACAACTTCAAAAGTGCAGCGACAAAACCAACGACATCTCGAATGGCAGTCAACAACCTAAGACGATCTGGTGAGACTGGGGGTCCGAGGGGGGCAGGCAACAAATGGCCAAGCAGATTGCAACTCGACAATAATGACAGCTTATTTTATTTCCAACTGGATACGTCGCTACATTTCACTCATCAAATAAACGCAGGCAGGAAAATAGTAATCACGTCCAACACTTATCGATTATTCAGACCAATAAAAGCGCAAATGAAAAACCCGGGCTAAACTCATCTAAAGTTGCATGCCTTTATTTATTTTTTTAAATTTAAGACGACGTACAAACTTTATACTTCTCTCGACTCAAAGTTTACATTGAAGAACGGCGGTGGTGGTGGCAAACACGTTTGCTCAAAACGATAACAACCCGCATTGCATTCTTTTTCTGCGTATGAATTAATGCCGCGGTGTATTTAGTTAAAAAACAACGACCAATAAAACAACAACAGCGAACAAGATTTTTTTTGTTGTTGTTGTTTTGTGTGAAAATAAAGTAAAGCCTTGCGTTGAGTGCAAATCTCACTTGCGTCTTTTCCTCCACATTTTCATCTTGGATTTAGTCGGAATGGGAATTATGCCACAAAGTGAGCAAAGTGTCCAAACCGTTCCCAAATAAATCGGTTTGCTCTTGTGAGTACGTGGCAGATATCTTTTGGCGTCAACAATATGCGTGTGGACAACTACGCAACTCCGTGAGTAACACTAATAAATTAAAATACAAAACGCGAAAAATACGATTCCGTTATTATCATTTAAAAAGTCGACAAAGAGCAAAGGTCCAACTGGATTTTTTTACAATACAGCAATACGAGAAAAGGAAAGAAGGAGGAATACAAATTGCTAGTAGTTGTTTTCTACTTTCCGCTGCACAAACGGCATATTTGGAGCAATTTACTTCCCGAGAACTAAAACAATACCCTATACCATATCAATCTACAAATCGCAAAATAATAATCAGGATCAAAATAATGAGAATAATAATTAGAATCACAAGAAGAATAATGGCGCTGATCACAATAAAAACAATGTATTTTGAAATCAACAAGAAGGGCCAAAGTGCGAGGAATGCGGCTAATTTGGGAGGACAGCCACCAAATGTGCACCAAACAAATATGTCCGGCTGGAAAGTGTGCACCGTTCGGCCTCTCGGCAAAGGGCGACAAGACGTTGCAAGGCGCCAGCAGGCCGGCCAACAGCCACGCGGACGTTACAATGCCCGCCGGGGAAGACTTTGGATTCATCAGGCTCCGAGCACATCCGCTCGACCGTGCTGCTTCTTCTCCGAGCACGCGCGATAGCGAGCGCGCGCGCCACAGGCAGGAGCAAGAGTGTGTGCCATGCAGTGGCTGAGTGATTGGAATAGTTGATCATCGTCATCATCGTGTATTTATGAGACCGTCACGGCATAGTGCAGCAAAGTTACAAGCTCGGCGCGACAAATAAAAGGCGTGTGCATCCAGGTGTAGTACTCACTGACTTTAATGCTTTACAATCATTGCAGATGCATGACAGAATCCTTCTTGGACAAAACAAACAAACAAAAAGAAAAGAAAAGAAAACAGAAAAAAGAGAACATACAGGCACTGGATACTCGAGGATACACTTCGGCCATACGTAAGATGAATTTAAATAATTTTTAAAAAAGGCATTGCACTACACAGATAAACAACATCGCAGCCTTAGAAGAACAAACAGTCCCGCGGAGAGGAGATCATCGCTTTTGAATTCAACGGGGAAAAGAAAAGAATGGCTCACCCCAAATATTCCTCTTTTCTTTCTAATATTTTTATTTTCTCGTTGAGGGTCTTAAAGTCTTTTGGGTGCAACCTGACATGAAGTGCCAAGCATTCCTGTCGTATGGCGATAAAAACAAACAAACAAACAAACAAACAAAAAAAAGCAACAACAATCAAATTAAAGTCAGCAAACATCAGTCATGTTTTTTTTAAAAACGTCATCAGTCCTTTTGTGATTTGGTTTGGAGAGAATTATGAAAATAATAATAATCATCATCTTCATCATCATCAAAAAAAGAAAACACACAATACTTGACTTTGAATTACATATATCGTTTTAAATATTATATATTTATATATGTACAGTCATATAAAACAAAGATGGAGTCCATTTTCGGTATTTTCACAGTTTTGAGAGACTTTGTCTCCCAAGTTGAAACCGGTCGGGCCATGTGTTCTTTTGATGGAGATGGAAGTGAACTTAAAAACAAAGCAAGATGCTCGTTGCTCTCGATCTTATTCCCCCGAGGCGGAGGTAAACGCGACGCAGGAGCACGCCGGCTCCTCAAGTGGTGTGAAGGTGATTGTTCTTGGATTTGCTGACGAATTTCTTCTCCTTGACGCGCCGGTTCTGGAACCAGATCGTGACTTGGCGCTCCGAGAGGTTGGTGGCGGCCGAGATGCGTCTCCTCTTGTCTTTGGTGATGAACTTGCTGGCCGCGTACTCCTTCTCCAGCTCCTTCAGCTGCACCTTGGTGTAAGGCACGCGCTTTTTACGGCCGCGCCGGTAACTGCTCACCTCAGGCGGCAGCGGCACAACATCTGCATGCGGACACAAGGACACAAGGGCAAGGTCAAACACGCGTCCATAAACGCGCACAAATATCACCTGCGTGCTGATGGCAAACGGGCGACCAAAGCCGCGTGATCCTTCATCTAACGAGTCCCGGTGCACATTATTTGCATGCACGGCCGCGCGCTTGCGGCCTTAACACACAACGGCTAGACTATTTATGCAAAAATAACGTATACGAACGACACCTTCCACCGTCTGCCTGTGGTTCACAATTCCGCCGGTGTGCTGCACGTCAATGTCGAGACCGCTGAGCTCAAATTAAACAAATGGCATGTGATTTGTGCGCAGAGGTGTCCCAAGGAATTGTGGGTAATACCGTCAAGCACAAACAATGTGTAGTGAAGCGACCAGGGCCTTCACAGCAACGCTGCGTCGAAAAAAAGTCACTTTTGCACCAAAGCGCTCCACACTGAGCGAGCAAGCATATTCATTCGAGTTCTCAATGATTTGAATGTGGTGTGTTCCCGTCAAATGAACATGAACAGCTTCAAAAGTAGAAACGTGGACATGGGACGTAATATGTGGTGCAACAGGGCAAAAATTGATCAAAAAATTAATAAAAGTATTTGGACAACACGATTGTTGTAAAACTGTGTGTAGTCTTGTGGGCCGGGTAAGGGGTCCTGTAAATTGATGACAGCGCTAAACACCGCAGCCAACGACTGCAGGTCTTGTTGGGTGCAGCCTGGCAAAGTAATCTTGAAGGAAAACGCGGGCGCGGATCAGGGCGTGCGTATAGTGAAAATACAAAATTAAAAAATAAATGCCATGTGTTTTGCGTTTCTCTTTTTCCATTCTACAGAGAGAGGCAACTGTTGATGCTTTCACATGTGTTTGCCCCGTTCGCATTATAAAAGCAGAACAGTTGCAGCCATTTTAGAGCGAAGAGGTCGACTACGTGATTCTCAGACATTTGACACGAGTCGGCAAATCATGGTTTACAATAAGACAAGTGCTCCGGTGAACATTTTTTGTGTCTAACATGATGTCCAAGTGTGTGTGTGTGTGTGTGTGTGTGTGTGTGTGTGTGTGTGTGTGTGTGTATGTGTGTGTGTTTCTGTGTGCGCGTGTATGTAACACAAGTGGGTCCTGATATATGCAAGCCATCACAGGGCGTTGAGGTTTATTGGCACAGTCCAAACAAGCTCGGTCGCTATCTTGTCATAAAGGGCCAAAGGTTTGCCCTGCTCTCGCTTATTCTGCGTGGCTGAACTCAACTTGTGTTCATCCATCACATGACCTCAGCAAGTTGTTTTCGGAGGTCAGGCCATGAAGTGCACTGCAACCGACTTTTTTCATTTTTCCGAGAGCCCGCGTGG
>NW_017806160.1:951219-958719 GCF_001891065.2 Hippocampus comes | reverse complement strand
GGAAAGGGTTGGAGGCTGCTTTTTTTTTTCTATGAATGAATGAGCACAAACTGACGATATTCATTTTACAGGAAATACAGGCGAGTGCATGTGCAACCCGGTAAGTTAAATCAATGTGAGTCACCCTTGCTGGAGGTGTGTGTGCGTGTGTGTCCCTGCAGCTTCCATTTCGCTTTTCTGATCACACTGGATGCAACTTTGGCTGTTACCAAACGTAAGTTTCTCGCCAATTTTGACTCACTTCACAACCTACAAGAGCGGCGTGGAGGACAAGACCAAATATCAGAATGCGACGGAACTCGTAATTGTATTCATCAGCATCATGTCGGATTCACATACTCGTTGGGTTCCTCAAACGTAGTTCTAATTCTAAAATTTGTATTTTTGGTTGCCTCCTTTTACGACGTGGAAGTCATCGCAGCAACGCACACGCGGTGTTTTAATTGTATAATAACAGCAGGGCGGATTCTGTCCAAATGAAGCGTTATTGTCCGAACATTTCAGTCGCATTACATTGTGCAGGTGTAACCGAATATTGTGACGCAGAGGTCGCCTCTGCGCCTGTGACCTGGTTTTAAAGACATTAGCGGGAGTTTAAAATGGTTAGAAATTATTCTCTGTTGTGACATCAACAAAAAAAAAACCCTCAGAGAAAAAACTCACACACACAAAAATAAAACAGCGTCTAATTTGAGTGCTTTGCACTTTTGATGGCGTTCAAGATCACAAACGTTCGTAAAGCCGGTGCCATGGGCACGCACAAGAATGTACGGCATGCACTGAAACGCAAAAGTCGGCTGAAAAGTGAAAAATAGATCAACCAAAAAAGGTGGGGACGTCTAAACAGAAGGTTCAAATGCAGCGAAAATTGGAGTGCGTGCATCGTTGTTGTTGCTCTTGTTTTTTTGTGTTTGTTTCTTTGTTAGATTTTTTTTACCTGCACGCAATAAAAAAGATGAGCAAATTCCTGCCACATTCCTCATCCCGTTGCACAAGAACTTCTCCTGGCCACATATCACGCCACACTATTGCTGAAAAACTCCACGAATTACTGGCGCACATCCAAGTCACAGAAAGTTGGGATGCAGCCCAAATATTTGGTGAAAACACTTTGGGCCTCCAAGGCGCCCGTTGCAGTGCGCGTTCATGGCCAGGAGTATAACACATGCCAATTAAAGACAAATATTCCATGACGTGGCAAACAGTTTCTTTAAATTGACAGACACGCCACGCGTTTATTTGTGCTTCAAAAATGTTCAGGATGTTTGTGCCAGCAACCCGTTCAAGGACATGCGTCGTGTCACGCACGAGATTGGCAAAGTGGTGCGGGAGAATGAGTCGAGCGTATCACCTCTGATTTGTCTTCTGATTGAGCTCGTTTCAACTTGATCCAAAGCTGTTTGACGAGGTGCTGCAACGCTTTTTAGACAACGTGCCTTGCAGCCTACCGCCCTGAGGCACGGCTGCAAGGCTTCATTGAAGATGCGCACTCACTGGGCCGCCTCACACCGAGACGGAAAATGTCCGTAAAAATCTCACACGTTTTTGCTTCACACTGCAACCAGTTAATTGCGATCATACATAAATGTGACAATGAATACACGTCGTTTTCTTCTCGCACGATATGTATGATTGGACTGTAAATATTCAATGCGGGGAAAATATTCAACGGATTAATTTCGGATACTGTGTGTAAATGTTCCAATGATTGAATGTAAACACTACATATACACACACACACGCGCACACAGACAAACATACACTGCAGGCTAGAGCGTAGAAACATGCAGGCAGGCACTCTTGCAACCATTTGAGAAAACGAAATCTCTGCAAATAAGCGTCACTGAGGGTTCGAAAATCAGCGTTCGCAAAAATAAACATAATCGGGTTCGTTTCAATTTCACAGACAGCCACTCTCAAGTAGATCTGCATTTAGTGGACATTCCGTTTTCCCTGTTTGGATACGCCGTGAGTGAATTCATACGGAAAAAATGTTAAATCATACGAGAAGCGTGATTCCAATGAAGCTTTCCACTCCAGGACCACAACATTAGGAACACCTGCACACACACACACACACACACACACACACACACACACGCACACACACACGCACACACGCACACACGCACACACGCACACACACACACACACACACACACACACACACACACACACACACACACACACACTCAAAGAACGAATAAGTGATGTCCATGAAACATGTCTGATCCACAAGAGAACCACCCATCATGGAAGGCTTTCGAATATTTTGCCCATGACGTGCAAGGTAAAGCGAATATTATGTCGCTCAAGACAAACCACTATTGAGTCCTATTAGAATGCTCGCTTCTATATACAGGCCCAAAGTCGCATTCGTGGAGTGTGGAAACGAGGAGCAGAAAGAGCCATCCCCCACATATATTCACAGACTGTTGCGAAACACGCAGTCACAAGCAATATGTGCTGATAACCCTCCCAGTCCTTTTTTTCACCAAACGCGATTGGAGTGTCGCTGCTCTTCGATTGAAGACGCAAGATGGTGGTCAACATTTAGTCCTATTTGAGGCTCTAACAAGACGTCAGGTGGAGAGTCTCGTGCACTACACGGAGTGCTTTGCGAGAGGGACGAAGATGGCGGCCGCCGTCGCCGCCGCCGCATGGGGTGAGGTGCAGCCTGGGAGCAGAGCAAATAAATCCTGACGCGTCTCGTCCGAAGTCCAAGTTCAAGTTAAGAGAGGCGGCGATGGCTCCTTGCAGACAAAAGACACACACGTTCATCGTCAATCATCTCCCAAATTGCTCAACGCTCCTGCACTGCCGTGCGCATCGTGTGCACAGCACATCACTACGCATCAGAAATGTGTCCGATTGTGAGACCACTATACTTTGACGCACTCATTGCGATTACGTAGCCCAAACTTCAAATTGTAGACGTTTACCAGACCTTTCCTCGTTTGGATTCGGACTCAGCTGGTGTGAGAAGCACGAGTTTGATGTGTGGGAGCGATTTTGCAAAGCAGGCGAACGTCAGCAAATAAAAGACCGCACATGTCTCATATGTGTGCGTTCTATATTTTTGATAGTGTAAGCGAAGGTCACAAGGAAAGGCGCGTTGTCGAAGCTGAGGGAAAAAAAATCAAGATCGAAAGATAACTCACTCACTCACTGGCCACTTCATTAGGCACACCCGCACGCCAACTCAAGAGCTGGATGACACATCACATGAACGGATTATAACATCACGAACAAATAGGACCCCCCCCCCCGCCCTTCACCCTGCCTTTGCGAACAGAATGCACATCAACACGCCAATGCTTTGCAAATCAGAAAAAGTCGCAGCGTGTCATTGGCCGACACGTTTATTATTTTGGGGTGAGTTTGTCGTGTATGAACAAATATGTTTCGAACTGTTTGTCTCTCGCAAAGTGTTGAACAGCCTTTGCAAAACACAAGAATAAACAGTGGTCAGTACATCGAAAGTCTGCAGTGATTTCTTTGGGAAGGCAGGAAGGAAAGTGTGCTAGGGCACCTCATATTTGGTGCGTGTATTTCGCCTCTCGCGCGTGCAACTTCCCGGGCTGCGTCAAACATCTTTCGCGGAGCACATCAGTCTGACTCTTGACATTTGTGCTCCATGCAAGCTATACGAGCATCAAACAAATATTTGTGTTGCATTCATCCCGCTCGAAAGTGAGCGCAATCTTCCCAGGCAGACTTGAGGAAATTTGCGAATATGCGGGATTTATGCCAAAACTCACGTGAATTTGGGAAAATATATCCCGACAGGAAACATGCACGCATGCATACAGAATCCACCCATATCCACCCTTTGCTAGGAAAAGAAACAAAACAAAAAACATAAAAGAAGAAGTCGGGCATTTTTCCAAGAAAAGGAAGGTCTGTCTCAGCGAACCGAACCATGCATGTACCGGAGCCTTTGGGCCAGCTGGTTTGGCCAAGTCTGCTCTCCTTTTTTTCCTGATATCCAGCTGCAAAGGTAAAAGGGACCCCTGCACACATTCGGCTCGATGTGCTTATCAGGCGCAAATATGATCATTAAGCAGAAGGGCGCATTTACGATGCAATATTTACACAGCAAGGTAGCGTCATTCAGTTGCAAGGTTCACTGTTGAAATTTGGGCCTGACTGGGGACAGATGCTCATTCATTTGGTTTAATTGACACGCGAGGATAATGTAGAAACGAATCGTGAATGTCATCTCACTGCGGCAGTGCGTCATGTGTTGTGTCTGATGCAAGCAAGAGTGCGTCACTTGTGCATTTGCTTGGGGCAAAGTGCAAAAAAACAAAATAACAAAACCAAAAAGCTCCTTTCTTACGGCAAACATCTTGATGTCGTTTGTCGCCGGCTTCCATTGGAACAATTGACATTCATTGAAATATAAGAGGAGAAAGGCAGGAGAGGGGAAATCTCATTGGACGGGCGAATCTGCGGAAATTCTTTTGAGTGCCTGACTTCAAATGGCTCTTCATACAGCAGCACGCGAAGTCGAGAGAGAGAGAGTAAGCTAGCTGGCTAAATATCAAACTTCAGAGAGAGAGAGTATGAGAGAGAGAGAGCTAGCTGGCTAAATATCATGATAGATAGATAGAAAGAGAGAGAGAGAGAGAGAGATTTTTAAATTATGATTATTTTCAGGCTGGCTAAGCAATTGGCTCAAAAGCCCTCATTTGCACAAAAAGTCACATTGGGTAATATCTAGACGTCTTCTATAGTGCATCCAGAGCGCACGCCTAGTTGGAATCTTAGACGAGGACGCATGAGGGCCACGTCACCTCTAGTCTGAGTGCAGGCAATTCGTCTCCCTCCTTTCACGTGCACCGAGCATGTCCTTTAGCGCGTGCACGTCGACGGGCAGACAGACAGTCAGACAGGCAGGCGGGCGGGAGGGCAGACGGACAGAAGGACAGATGGACAGAAGGCGACGCCCCGATCATCGCAGACAAAACTATTAGTGCAGCCTCATTAGTGCGGCTGCAGCGCGCACATCCGCAATATGGCCAAGATGAAGTTCAAGTTCAAAGTCACTTTGCAGGGACACGCACAGTTGGGTGGCAGGGTCGCCTCCCGCTCCCACGAAACAACGTGACCGCTCCAAAAGCGCAATCATGACAACAAGGACAATGAAAACAAGTCCGACCGACGGCCAACGTGTATCGCAACCCGCTTTCATTGCGGAAAGTGTGACAAGAGTCGAAGTTGGATTTATAGTGATTCCATTTGGTCCAAAGTTGGCTTCGGAAACGACAAACACTTCATTGGATCCAAAATCAAGGGCGAAATACTGCATGCTTCCAAACCACCGATAAAACAAATGAAGCTAAAAGGAAAACGTGCTTTAAACGATGACTTTTAAAAGCATGCTGCATTGTTTAAACGCGCGAATGTCAACAGATGAATATTTCACAACTTGGCTACAATAAATACAGGCACAAATAGAAAGCCATTTCATAGCTGAATGGTAATTCTAATTCAAAGTTTGCCATGCTCTGTTACAAAGTGACATCTGCGCGGCGTTTGTGCTCCACTAGAGCGGCTATGTCAATGGAAAGCTTTGTCTTCCGTTCACGGGCTGCGGGATGAAAGCAGCACATTTCAGAACGCTCAAGGCCGACACACAAACACAAAACGATATTAATAATAATAATAATAATAATAATAACAATAATAATAATAATAATAATAATAATAAACGAAAAACAAGAAAAAAGACTATGACGTTCCAAAGTTGGCATTCGTTCCCTTATTGAATTATGTTTACATTTAAAAAGCCGCATCCGTTTATAAAATGCGCAAGAGGGTTTGACATATTTTCATTGTGTAATTTTGCTTTAAGATTAGACGTATTTACTTTGTTAATGTAGGCCAATTGCTGAGTATTGAAAAGATATTTATAAAGTGTTTTTGCTTCACTGCCTTGTTTTTCTTGACAATAAATACATCTCATTTAAAAAAACCCGAACATTTAAACGAAATACAGAAATAGCAAAATTCACCAAAGAACGACAGAGATATTCACCGATATTGGTCTTTAGAAACAAAAAGTGATTTTAAGAGCAAACAAATCACACGCACGAATTTCGGCAAGCGCATCGGAAAGCTATTTTGTCCGAACATTGCTCATCTGTTCGCACTGTCCAACAAACAAAGTGGGCTTCGAATCATGACAGCACCTGCAAGCCGAACTCGTCCTTTATGAAAAGGGATTTCTACTTAAGGATTGCGCTCAAGACTTGAGCATGGGTGGAAAGGGCCAGTTTCGAAGCAAAGTCAAAAGAGAAAGCAGCGACCATCTTCGTGGTCGAAAAGCCCGGGCAGGGATGGGTCGCTTATGGCGAATGGCAACATTGTGGGCAAACTCCTCGCTGGGACTCTTGTGAAACATGAGCGGACATTTCCACGCGCCATATGTTTCAAGGGAAGGATGCTGCGTGCACTTTAGAGCGCTCAAATTTGCATTTTGAGGCTAATTCCATCCTCATCCAACGGCTGCTGCTGCAATTCATGCGGGGCGCATGCAGGCTAACAAGTGGCAGCAGGACACAGAAATGCTTGAGTCGTCCAAAACTGCGGGGCCACTGTGTGCTGTACAATGAGCCATCTTCAATATGAACATGCACATATGAGCTTGTTGCGAAAGAAGGCTCATGCTTTTATTTGCCTTGGGCCTTCTTTCATCTAATAACACGTGTCTCGCACTCATGGGGGCGGGGGGGGGTCCTCTAAAATGGTTGTCAATTAAACATGTTTTCCTTCAATTAGTCACTCAGCTGGAAAGTCCCCCACCACCCCAAAAAGGCACACTTCGTTCTCAAACAAATTGTTTTATGACATTCGTCTGGCTGTCATGTAATACAAAAGGAACGTCGCAGTCCTGCTTCTGTATTATCACGCTACAGAAAAAAAGCTCTCGAAGGCTTCAGAACTACATGTGGTTGTTTACATCAAATATGCGTAATAAAGCGTTCGAAAACGGAACCATAAGCGGGTCCCTTCAATGCCACACATTTTTGCGAACGATAGCGTGTCTGGCAGCACACTTTAATTGTGGAATAGTACGGACACCTGCTTGATCCAGAGATGTGTCCTCTCTTCTCTCATTTAACCACATGGGAGGTACAATGCATTACAAACTTAGAATCATTTCTTTTTTCATTTTTTCCTCGTATTAGATTATGCAAGTATGGCAGTGTAACAAACAGTTTGAACTCCCCAGTATCTTTTTTCAAAACTTTTTGTCTGATTTTAACCCATCAAAACCTTTTGGAAAAATGGGTCTGGGCTCTTATGGGATAACTTATTTTTTCCTCGTATTAGATTATGCAAGTATGCGTTGTGCAAACATTTCAGTGTTTTCATAAGGTTATTTTAATAATAGAGGAAAACACATTTCTACTTGCCCCCTCTCTCTCTCACACACACACACACACACACACACACACACACACACACACACACACACACACACACACACAC
>NW_017806160.1:938721-946221 GCF_001891065.2 Hippocampus comes | reverse complement strand
GCTGCATGAATAATAAAAACCTCGACATTTTAGAACATTTGGCATGAATTTGAACTCAACGGACTGCAACTTGCCACATGCATAGAAGTAAAAATGTATCAAAACTAAATGATGAAAATAAGTAATACTGTGTTAACGCACTGCACCTCAGTGCCAAACGAAGGCACACGAATGTCAACGTCATTGTAAAAAGAAATACAGGAAAATCCAGACGCGATGTACTGTTATGGTTTGGTTTTTGTTTCGATGACATTTGGTTTTGTTCCCTCATGTGCCTTTTTTTGTCACCACCTGTTCTCGTCATCCGGGTCCCTTGTGTTAACAAATCCGCTCCCTCAACCCTTTTGTGTCTTGTCCAGGTGTTTCTGGTTGTCTAGTGACTTTGCTTGTATTTAATTCCCTGGGTTCTGTCAGTCTGTGTCGGATCGTTATGTTCCTTTCATGGTTAGTTTATTTCATAGGTTATTTGTTAAAATAAGATAAGAAAACCTTTATTTGTCTCACAATGGAGAAATTCCCAATTTACAGCAGCAAAATTATGAAAGGGAGAAGCATGAATAAAGTCCTGAAAACAACATTAAACCAAAGTAAGCTCCTTCAGCCAGAGACTGATACACCCGCGCTGCAAGGAGAGGTACCGCCGCTCGTTCCTGCCAACTGCTGTCAGGCTATTGAATAGACAGACCTGAAAACCTGGACTCACCCCACTCACCCATTTTTAATATGCTTATATCTATATTTTATCATTTATATTATTGATACACTTTTTGTTCTTTGTGTATTTTGAGTTAGTTTTTCCGGTGTACTCCTGCAAGTATTTTTTTTGGGTGTGTTAATACATATATTTTGTTTGTTCCGCCCTGCTCCTCCTGCCTCCCTGCTTTTTGGGTCCTCTACCATCACGCCAAACTTGACAGGTAGTGCTCTCTGCATTTGTACATTATTGCACATAACTCCATCTTTATCTGAGTCTTACACATTCAGTAAGAAGTAACATGTTAAATTTTATTAATTTACTGCTGAACATTGTCCACAGCTCATTCGATGTTTGCGGGAAATGGTTATTTCCGTTTACATGTCCTGAAGTTTGTTATCACTTGTTGTGTTATTTTTGTTATTTTGACTTCAAAATGGCGCCGCGAGAGTGGCTGCCTTTCCAGCAGCTCCTATATTTTGTTGTTCTACTTGTTCCTTTCATAACTTTGCTGCTGTGTATTGGGAATTTCTCCATTGCGAGACTAATCAAGGGTTTCTTATCTTATCTTATCTTAGAAATACAAAGTTTTCTATATGCCTGTATTGGAGTTGTGTGAGATGTGGCCAGGGGATTTTCCAAGTTGTAGCAGTGGGATTTGAGTGACATCTGAACGGAGTGCAGTTTCAGTGCATTCGGGAGCCACAGCATTTGGGGGCTGAGAGAATGACTTTATATGTCACTATTTTGAAGCCTCATTTGATATACTTGGTCATGATTTTTTTTTTGTCCAATTAAAATTTTGTCAAGTCTTTGACAACAGTCTTCTTCGTGGTGTGTCAAATTTAGAAGGCATTTATTTTCACTTGTCAAGTCTGCAAAGGCCCATTGCGAAATGACAAGTCAATGCTACGGCAAAAAAGGCTCAAATGAAACTGTCAGACATGAAAACACTTGAGCCTCACAAATCTTGTCCCTTCAAGTAAGAGTTAGTCACCTCACCAATCACAAGTTGAGTAAATGTCAAAAAAATGTATTTTTTGAGTTTTGCAGGAGTTTAAAATGTCTTTGTGTTTATTTCATCCAAAAAAGTCATCTGCAGCACTGGAATGCCAAATTATAATGTACTATTTCCCCCCACCATAGATTTAGCGAGTAATCTGTGTTTGGATTATTTCTTTTTGGGGTTGTCCAATGTTTCACTTGACCCGAGAGCAGGAGGAAGAAGACGACAGCCGATTGTGACAGTCATTTCTTTGATGCAATTGTGTATAATTTATAAGCTGTGTTTGCTACTGATGCCTATTAGTCATGGTAGCGGCTTGCTTACCAGCAAACACATGCCACTTCCTGTCCTGCTATTAAGATACATCATGCAAGGGAATTTTGCTGGGCAGGTTTCAGCCTGACCACAGTTTAACGGTACGGCGATTAAAATGATGGATGGGAGTGCGGCGCGTCGCCCCGTGTCGATGCGGGCTGCGTGGCGTGAGTAGCACATAAGCAGAACAACCGTGCGACACTCGCACTCCTGTCAGAGCCCACAAATGCATTCCATTCAGTATTCAGCGTAGTTGGACGTGACTTTAAGAAACTTGTCAGTGTGCAACGACACTATCGGCGGACAGTAATACTCAAACATGAAGTAAAATGCAAGACACTGGAAAAACATAATGGTGGTTGAATGTGGGCAATTTTATTTGGTCAAGTGGTTGCAGGAAATACAATGATCTGCAGATGTATAGTCTACCGGTACTTAAAAAAATACATCTGGATTCAAATGATTTTTTTTCCCTGCAACCACAACCACCTGACCAAATATTTATTTTTTTAAATGAAATCTGGGGTTGTAAGCATCCCATTTGAAAACCCGTAATGGAGAAACGAGTTGCGTACGAGGGGAATGTTTTTCCATCAAAGCGTAATGTGGGTTCCATGCATCCATTTTCTGATCCGCTTATCCTCACAAGGGTTGCAGGGGGTGCTGGAGCCTATCCCAGCCATCTTCGGGCAGTAGGCAGGGGACACCCTGAACCGGTTGCCAGCCAATCGCAGGGCACACACAGACGAACAACCATCACTCACACTTAGTGACAATTTATAGTGTTCAGTTAGCCTGCCATGCATGTATTTTTTTGTTTTTTTTTGGAATGTGGGATGAAACCAGAGTCCCCAGAGAAAACCCAGCAGGCCCGCGGAGAACATGCAAACTCCACACAGGGAGGCCGGAGCTGCAATTGAGGTCGTACCTCTGCACTGTGAGGTTGACACACTAACCACTGGATCACCGGGCTGCCCATATTGTGGGTTTTGAATCCATATTCAAATTGTCGCCCGTGAAATGGATTATGAGTGGAATACTCACTAAAACAACAAAAATAGAGCATTTAGAAATAAACTCTTGATTTTGTTTGTGTACCGTACAGTGGAATCTCTCATAGCCAATAAAAATTTTCCAGGGCTGCTAGTTGACCGACCATGGTTTGTTTGGCTTTCCAAACTTTAACACATAGAGGGAGACAATCCGCAAGCTACGACTGTTGCCATCATGAAACACTTTTGAACTGTACATACAAAGGATTTATTCATTAAAGCATAACCATGTGTGGACGACTGGTAATAGTAAGACAAAAACAAGCGAAGAAGCTTCATTATGGTGGTCATTCTTGTTGTAAATGAGACGCCACCCCCCCACCCCCCTCCACACACACACACACACACACACACACGCGCGCGCGCGCGCGCACACGCACGACAGAGGTCTTTGCACAATTTTGGAGGCATATTTTTCCAACACAACCTCATTTATAATTTATTTTATGCTATAATATTCTGAGAAAAATTACCCAGATGTGAAAATTTGACAAACTTTGACTCAGTCTGAACATGTTAAACAATAAACGACAAAGTTGCTAATTATAAAAGTGTGTATGTGTGTAAATGTGATGTGATTTTCCAGTAGCCGCTGCATATGAGCAAAAGACGATTTAATTTAACTTTTTTTAAATATCACAAAATTACAGAAGTCATCCCAAGGTACTCAAACTACACTGAAAAAAATGGTGTTGAATTTGAGTAATTAATTCCGTCATGTGATTCCACAAAACAGACTCATCTGAATCCAGATTTTTTTATGTTGTTTACTTAATCGTCTGAGAAAAATGATCTGGATCCAGACAATTTGATTTCACTCAACCACTTGACCAAATAAAATGCAGTGAACTCAAAAAAAAAAAAAACAACATACTTTTTTAGTGAGCGGGGCAGCTGTAGAAGCACATGTAACCCACATGAACTCTGCGGGCCGGTCACCAAGGCAACAAAGGCAGTTTTTCTTTTGAGTGCACATTCACGCTGCTTCTCTGAACTTGCGGCTTTCTTGCTAATTAGCACAAACAATCATGGTAGGGGCCGGAGTGGAGAACAGAGTATCACCACAAGATGAACGTCAATCTAATTTGACAATTGTGACAATTGAAGTCACAATACACACGTCACGGCTGGAATACATTGGCCACATACACTGAATAAAACTGACTCAAAAACTCCATTTTATTTTGTCAAGTGGCTGCATGCAATAGAATCATTTGGATTTAGATACATTTTTTTTAGTAGATGTACTTGGACAAAATAAAATTGCGTCAGTTCAACACGTTGGGTTTTTTTTTTTTTTCAATGCATTTGCTAAATGTTCTTCCCCCCGACCTTGCTTGTTTTCTTTGTTGGACTTCCATCATCTGATGCCTACTACTTGCTCAACAGAACCGTCAAAAGTATTCACTGTGAAAAATGTTGTCTTTTTAAAGCGCAACATGAAACTTGGCTCTGTGATGCAGACTCTGGTCATGTTGGGCTGTTTACAATGCTGATTACTTACTGAGGTGACTCATTCTGCTTGTCGAGGTTCAACATTTAAACAGGCATGGAGATCCTGGAATCTGTGGCCATGAGAATGGCATGAGAACATTCTCACTTAGGGCTTTATTGCATTTTGGAAAAAGGGTAATAAAAAAAACCCTGATGTAGTCTGTCAGCAAATAAATGAACAAACATCTGGCTGAAAATATACCAGTAATTTAAACAAAACATCCACCCTTCTTCTATAGCGCCTATCCGAATGAAGGTGACGGGTCAGATTCATTTGATGTTAGGCTGTTAGCAATTCATCTGTGTCACGTGCCCGCCCACACTTTCTTTTGAACCATTAATATTAAGCAGACAATGTAAATGTAAACAGCAAAATAGGTGATCTTGATGACAGGGGGGACAATTTGGGCCAATGTTAGCATTTCATGAGCACTTGGCGGACCTTCACTTGGCGACGTGATTCAGTTAGGAAGCTGAAATTGTGCTTTTCTGAGAGCTTTTTACACCAATCGATATTTCATGATTGACAGTATTCAGTTATACAAATAATATAAGATATAAATGATGAAACACAAGTGTAAATATGAATTCTGCAACTGTTTCAGACTCCACTGAAGAAAGCCAAAATGCTGGTCATGATGTCATGAAACCCTTCAGAGCATTTCTTAAAGGGCTCATGATGACATGGGGGACAAATGTTCAATAGGGATGTGAATGTAGAATACACATGATCAAAATGACATGAGTTTCATCAAATAACTTGCTGTAGAAAGTAAAGCCATGTAAAAGATGTGATTTTTTTCCTTTTTTTGTATCATATAACCACCTTTCCACCACAGTTAGCAGGGCAATGTGGTAGACATGAAAAACAAAGCGACATACACTATCATATAACATGAAGCAAACACATTTTCCGACGCACCGTCGCACTATGTGTGCAGATATACGACCACTCATCGTGAGACTTTGATTTAATTGGCACCATTTTCATTTAGACCAGGTGATTCCGATGAGGACACCAAAGGGTAGCTCAAGTGATATTGACCTACATGCTTGTTTTTGGTTGTCACGCCAGAGGATGGATTGGAACCCCGAACCTCAGAATTGTGAGGCAGAAGTGCCAACCACTCACGTGCCAGCCCGTTTTAAACAAACACATAACAGTATCCGAGCGACGTGTTCAGGCAGCCTCCTGCAGGTTACCGCTAAGCAAGAATGAGGATAGCGCACAAGGTCTCTGTCCAGTTTTACCGCCGACAAGCTTACATGTTTTTATGGGTGCTTTTTTTTTATGTTGGTTGGAGCATGTACGTGCACAAGGACACAGTTATTCCAAGAGAATATGCAGGCTAGTGAAACACACTTCTGTAGGTGCTTTCACTGTGGTCAACAGCTGCACAAAGTCATGTAAGAATAATGTGCCTATGAAGTGAGGAGGAAGGTCACAAAGTGACCATGAAGCATTCCAAATAATCTGAGCAATGCGGTCGACACTCCAATTTACACATACGACTAGGACTGATAAATTTAGAAAAACTAACAAGTTGCAATTTCTTTTCCTCAATGTTGTTACTGAGATTTAACAAATTAATGGGGTTTTTTTCAAGGTCCTCTTCCCATTTATTTTCATAACAAATGCTATTTTATCTGTATAACAAATATCATATTTATTCTACATAAATGATTCGATCATATACATTAGGCTAACAGAGGGGTCGGCAACCCGCGGCTCCGGAGCCGCATGCGGATCTTTAGCGCCCCCTAGTGGCCCCCCTTGAGCTTTTTAAAAATTTTTGAAAATGGAAAAAGATGGGGGAGTGAAAACATATTTTTTGTTTGAATATGGTTTCTGTAGGCGGACAAACATTCTTGACATTTTCCAATGCTGTAAAAATGTGTCGGATAAATATTACATTTCAACATTTCTGTCAATGAAGATTTGCGTCATAGCCTGAGACACACGTTTCGTTTAGCAGGGCGGGATGCCAGGCAGGTGGCTGTTGTAAGAAGGAATGGTGTTTCATGTCCAATTCACCGAGGGAACAGGCAAAGAATGGCAATCTGAAGGACCAAGAGAAGCATTTTAAAACGATACACGTCAGCTACGAAAGTTAACACGCTGCAAAAGTGCGTCCCGTGCCTCGCTCATCTCAGGGGCTGTTGTGGCTGTTGCTCATTATGGCATGCGTGTGTAAGTGCGTGCGTGTGCGGTCACGCGTGGATCGCGGGAGGCTGGTTGATCAAAAAATAGAGCTTTGGTCAAAAAAGGTTGCCCCCCCCCCCCCTGCTCTACAGGATGCACTGCAGGGAAAAAAAACAGTTCATCAGGAAGGCTCATTGTGTATTTGTAGCCAACTTAGTCATTTTGATAGTAGGCTTATATAGCTACAGTGAAACTCCTCTACAACGAAATCATGTTTGCAGCAAGAAATTTTTCACAACAGGGGGTTTTTCACTGTAGCAAATTTGATCTCAGATGTAAGCACACACACACCCACACACACAAACGTATGTGTACACGCACACACAAACGTTTGTGTACTCTATTTTTATTCCAATAGTACATAAGTATGAGCACACACTTATTTGACACTTCATATTGTCAGTGTAGAAAGAAAAAAAGGGAAAGAAATTGCAAAATTTACGATCAGCATTCACTTTCACTTACATCAATTTCTTGGATAATGTCTTTTATTTTGCTTCCTCCGTCTTTCATTTTGATCACTTTTACCCTCTCTTCCAGCATCAGAGCTCTTCTTGTCTTAGCTGCTTGACATCAAAAGGTCCGTTTTGTAGCCATTTTAGCAATGCAACGTCCATCCTCGTCTGAATCTAACAATAACAAATACTTCCTGGCATGCAATGAACTTTTAAGCCAGCCACGGGGCGCTTCGTAGTCCTCGATGGCCATAGTTAGCTCTCGAAGACTAAAAACCTTA
>NW_017806160.1:922020-938630 GCF_001891065.2 Hippocampus comes | reverse complement strand
GTATCTACACACATAGACAGTGAGGTCTATGTGGCCTCTTGGCCAATCGGAGGCCAGGATGATGCTCGTTAAGCCAATGGCAGAGCAGCTATGAGTATGTTGAGTCCAGGAAACTTGCAGCTGTGACCGAAATAAACATCGTTCACTATGTAAACCAGTGTGGTGGTTGCTGTTGCCTTTTTTCGAACGAAGCAGTAGAGGTCGCTGTTGGATAAGACTTCGTTGTAGTGAATGTCTTCGCGAGGCTGGAGCAGACAAAATGATTTCGTATAACGCAACAGGGGGTTTTTCGTCGTATGGGGGGCAGGAGAATGGGAATTGTGTTAATGCATGAAGATTTTTTCACATAAGGGGGTATTTTCGCCCATGCAGGTTTCGTTCTAGAGGAGTTTCACTGTATATATAGATACATACAGTGTGTGTTGCCTTCTTCCGAAGGCTTTTAATTTGTTGCGGCTCCAGACACATTTGTTTTTCGTTTTTTGGTCCAATATGGTTCTTTCAACATTTTGGGCTGCCGACCCCTGGGCTAACACTAAAATAAAGGCAAATGAACCATGAATTCGTATGGAAGAGTTTATCTACTTCAATTATAGTTGGTAACTTACCAAAGACTTTTCCAATTTTCGTGCCCATAGTTTTGTAGATGCGTACAGTTAGAAAGGGGAGTTTGCGCCGTTGCGGGAGTAAACACAGCTAACTTGCTTCCCATCCAATCAAGTGGCTCCTTTCATTCCCTTTAAATTCAGCACAAGAGAGACGCACGGGCTTCACGGCGGAATCATAGACGGACTCACTGGAATCCATGCTGGAAATCGATGCGCGCAAATTACGCTTATAAGGAACAGCAAGATGGTCTCGACGGATGATGTCATGTTGTCTACTATGAAGAAGGCACTCTTGGACCAAGCCAGATGGGTGTCTTCAAAAATATATTAAAGACAACGATAATAATAATGCATTCAGCGAATTGATTTGTACAATGACTCAGAGGGATTGACGCATGCTGTTGACATACTTATTAATGAAACACTATGACATCCAGCACACATGTCTATGGATCTCGGAATCTGTCTGTCCCTGCCTCGAGCAAATCCATTCACGATACACCACTTGAGCCACTACTTGGCCCTGCCTTTACTTGGTCTAAAATATAGTCTACTTTCTGCAACTAAACTGTCAGGTGCACCAAGGACATGTAAAAGAAAATGCCCTCAGTCCAATGGAATGGCCTGCATGGCGCAGCGCAGTTTGCCCCAACCATGATTAACTCATTCAGTACCAGCCAATTCTTGAACCTTTTTTTTTTTTACCCTAAGTCTTGGAAAAATTGAAAAAAAAATAAGTATCTGGGGTTGAACGTGTGGGGGGTGAAAAGACATATAAATATGTCTTTGGGAGTGAATGCCTGCACCTGCACAAAAATTAAGATGTGCCGGGCGCACATGTGCTGTCTATGGAAATAGAGCCCAAAGAATTTGAAGCGTTCACTATGACAACTTCACAAAATTCACAAGGTAATATAACATATCTAATAAATAAAATGAACATAAATGGATAAGTTGGGCAGCATGGTGCTCCACTGGTCAGTGCGCCCGCTCACAGTGCAGAGCTCATGGGTTCGATTACGAAAGCCTACCGATGACCAAAATGAAGCTTTAAATTTTATTTATTTATTTATTTATTTTTATTGCAGCCCTTGTAATTTGCATTACACTACAGTGTGATGATGAGGTGAATGTGATGAATTGTTCAGCCCTCCATACGACAGTGGTGCACGGAGATGCAATTTTAATTTGTGCCGTGATCATCCTTGAAACTCAATACACTCGTATCTCAAATGATCTTTCGCTACTGAAATAAATGGAAATTGCATCAGTCTATTCCAGCCTCGCTGCCCCAAAAAACACAAGTTTTGAAGCATGTTAATAACAATGTAATATTGTACTTGTATTTTACAAAAACATCAATTCGTCATATAATTCAATATAATTGAAGAATTAAACCGTTTTGGCAATATTTTTGGCTTCAAGTCAACAGACATTGTGCTGTTCCATCTGCTGTGTGTGGCCTGGCAACCTGGGGATGGTATAATACAGAATAAGAGAATTTCACTCTGAAATAATGTCTTTTAATTTACTTAATTTCAACATGTACATGAGATACACATGATTAAAATATGGTATACTGACATCATTTTTAGGAGAAATTTTAAAAAGACGTCAGTTCATCACGCTTGATGTGCAACTGATATACATGCTCAAATTATGTATAATCAACGGACTGTTTTTTTCAGTGCAGAACGGATCCAGTAAGCTGCAGTAATATTAGTCATTATGCAAAACATAAGTATTGTTATATTCTAGGTCTTCATGGGTTGCTCCACCGTTGGTGTTCCAATATTCATTGGTTCAAGGGTTCTAACACTGTAACACGATGTTATTCAGTAGTCCATGTCACGTAGGCCTTTTTATATTGGCTGCTAGCATTGAGCTAAATCAATTTCATGAAGGCAACTCTTTGTTTGATGTTTACTGTGACAAGACATTTCAAAAAGGAGTGTGAAAGCAAAAAGAGTTGAGGCACTGACGGATGGTATCTCAAATAATTCGTCAGGTGGGTGGCGAACGTTGACCTCAAGGCAAGGTATTTGGTTCTCCTCTATGGTTCCCGTCCTGTGGGATGGATCCTCACTGTTCAATGATGCCGAATGAGCTGGATGGATTTAGAAATGAGATTCAAAACGCAGAAATCCGCACACAACACATTACAATTGGAGGGATTTCGCTTCAAAACGAATATTTGATGCAATATGACAGAACTTCAGGTCAGTGCATCTGTTGAAGCTGAAGTGCATAACAGGGCCGATGATGTTGGTGTCCCACCATCCCCCCTCGTCCCGACGTCATCGAGTATACCATTTGCGGCCTTTCACTCGATACTCATCCAAAAAGATTGGGTCCATGATGAGATGCCTTGTTTTGACTGACTTGTTCACTAACTTTCAGAGGATAAATCAAACCATCTCAATGTCTTAGGAAAGTGAGTGCAAAGAGAAATAAGAGCCTATAACAATAACAACTTTGAAGGGATGTAACGGTACAAAATGAAAAACATCAACATGGAAAAAAAGTATCTAAATTCATTGGATTGGTTTGGATTTGTCATTGTGTCCCTGTTTGGTCGAAGAAGCGCTTAATATGATAATCCAAGCGAGCCTCTTATGGGAAGTGATCTGGCCTTGCGTTGCGGGGAGTATATCATATAGTGTATATGGCTGCCTGGTAAATGCACAGGCTCAGCTTCCTTTTCTGTTTCGAGTCCTTTTCTGCACAATATCCAGATGCCCTCTTATGTCAAGACACTTTTATGGGTTTTTTTTTGTTTGTTTTTTTTTTCGAAAGGTTATGATGCTCTCCTCCAAATGTTTACGTAGCCAGTAGATGCTCTTTTTGTTCATTTTGTCAATGTGATTGAATGAAAACTTGGATTCGTACGCTGATTTTAGCTTCTATACTAATTGAGATCCATCCATCCATTTTCCGATCCGCCTAATCATCACGAAGGTCGCGGGCGTGCTGGAGCCTACCCAGCTGTTTTCCGGCAGTGGGAATGGTACACCCTCAACTGGTTGCGAGTCAATTGCAGTGCTTATTGAGATTTTCGTTCCAAATTGTGCACAAGAGTTGGAAAAAAAACCTCGGAAAATAAGTCCTTTTTTTTTTTTTTTTTTTGCATTTCATCGAGATCATTTAAAAAGCAAAAACAAAAGCTATTTCCACCAGAACACATCTTTGTCAGCAACGTCCTGCGTTAACAGGGGAATACCATTTTCTTTTCGCAACTACAGACGCTCCCCAGCTAACGAACGAGATACGTTCCGAAGGATCGTTCATTGGCTGAATTCGTACGTAAGTTGCTTCAGTGCTATATTTTGTATGGAGTGCATGTTTAAGGCTTATATAAGTATGTTTAAGGTTTATATAAGTATCATAAAATGAAGTTTAACTTACTTTTGGAAGATGTACTCGAAGGCTTCAGGAGATAATGGAGGGGGAGAGAGTTCCGTCTCGAACTTCTTCATGGGGACAGGCGTTTCCTCCTCCTCCTCCTCCTCTCACAGCGCCTCACGTCGGTATTAGTGGTGGAAAGAAGTACTACAGTAATCGGAAAAAGGCGCGCAATACAAAATCTAACTGACAGCATCTTTGTCTGAGAACATTTTTCGACATACCTGTACCCGCAAAAATGTTCGTATGTACCGTTGTTCGCAACACAAAAGTTCGTAAAGCGGGGAGCGCCTGTATACAGACCAGGAATCCTTTTACATGTCTGTTTGATTCAATTTATCAGTGATGAAGTGCAATGAAAACATTTACTCCATTTTATTTCATCAATCAAGTGCTTGCACACACGCGCGCATACACACACACACACACACACACACACACACACACACACACACACACACACACACACACACACACACACACACACAGACCTCCAGAAGACTTTATTTGGTGCAACCACTTGACGAAATGGAGTAAATTCAGCAAAAACTTTATTCAGTGTTGTCTTTAAGGCCACTTTGAATATTTCTCCTCAAGAGATTGGCCAAATGCAGGATGTTAAGCTTGAGGAGTATCGCAGTTCAAGAGGCTGCAGGAGCTTCAAATATTTCCTTGCTGCTCATAAAGGGCTTTTTAACGGCTGCTCTCCTGAAGGCGGCTTTGCCTAACTCAAACCTTTCTTAATCAGCCCTTACCGGAACAAACCTTTGCTCTCTGAGTCGGTCTGACAGACAAGATTTACCGGTAAGGTGCTTTTGCTTGCGTTTTCTGGAAACGTCCAGTGACTTTCATCCTTTTTGCAAGGCAGTGAACTATTTTGTCCATTTCATCATAATTTGGAACAACCTCATCAAGTAATTTTCCTTGAATGAGATTCACCACAAATAATTGAACCTGTATAAGAGTGACATCAGTGATTTAAAAAGTCGAGAGAAGCATCATGCAAAAGACTCACGAACACATTTATGGTCACACTACCTTAACTACAAGCAGACAATAGCAAAGGCAAACAGCAAAATATGCAAGCTCACTGATTGTCATTCAGCACGCAGCGTTAGCATTTCTTGAGCACATGCTGCACTTTCACTTGGCAACAACCTGACTGAGTACAATTGAACAAAAATCATTTGAAACTTCAGATCGTTTTTTGGAAATATTTTATGACAGAACATAATTATTAATCTTGAAAACATCCAACAGCACATATAAATATGATGACATTTTCCAAAAACAAATATAACTGGAGAAAGCAAAGGGTTTTTAAAACGTGGACAAAAGAAATTACACCATACTACTCCGGCCACAATTAAACTTTTTCCTCTGTTGAAATTTTCTGCCTCGGACACACACAGCCCCATGCTATGCCACGCTCGAAGGGGTGGGACATCTGCTGAAATGATTTAAAAAAAAAACAAAACAAAATGCAAGCATGTATAGGGGCTTATAAAATCCATCCATCCATTTTCAAGACCGCTTCACTTGAACAGGGTCGGGGGGGGTTGCTGGAGCCTATCCCAGCTGACTTAGGGCAGAAGGCAGACTACAGCCTGAACTGGTCGCCAGTCAGTCGCACGGCACATATAGAGACAAACGACCATCCACACTGACATTGGCTTCTAAAATGACATTTGGAAATCTAACCGTATTTTGTATCAACAAGTGAGTGTACCCTTTAAATGTCTGATGTGATTCTCATTTTATGCCACTGATAGCCTGTGGTACATACATATTGAAAACATGACAAGGAGAAGTAATATTGCTTCATGTGTGAGTTGAAGCAAAGTTAAAAGGGAGTTTCTTCGGAACGATCAATACTGGAATGAATCACCAGGGCTGGGAGGGGTTGATAATCGTAGTGTGAAGTCATGAAAGATCATCCGTCACAATTTCACACTCACGTGCAATTTTTATAGCCAAATTATGCCTGAAAATAAAGTCAGTGACATCGTAATCAATAATACAATTTCCGTAGCCTTATGTTGTGCCTCATTAACAGTCAGTTGCTGTGTTCAGTTGCCACAGTGAATTCAATCTGATCTAAGGTCAGACCTGTCTTGCCGTTCGGCATGAGGCTTTTGGAGCCTTTAAAGTCTGACATGTGTGTACAAACACACACACACACACACACACACACACACACACACACACACACACACACGCACACACACACACGCACACACACACACTGAATATTCCTTTGCAAATAGGCTTTGTGGGACCAGACTGCGAAGGCCCCTTCAAACGGAAAGAAATGCTCATCACTGATTATGCAGGCTCAAGAACATCTCCTCTTCAGATGTCCTTCCTCAAGCCACCAGAGGAAACAAATCAGGTCCCCTTCCATGGGAAAAGCCGGAGCCCCGCCGTCGAAGGAATACTTTTGAACACTATCTTGAGGACAATAAAAGTGTCAGAGCTCTGTGAGCAGGCTACAGCAGCGAAGTCTGCTTTTATTTATCAATCATCAAGAATGGCATACGTCTGAAACCAAGTGCTCGGTATAGTTGACGTCATGTGATGGCTTTATTTTCTTGGGCATTATTGGAAACGAATACACAACATGTTTTTAAAATTAGCCCTCGCAGATGTTTGTGTGGATGGCAAATGGCAAAAACAAACAGCACACAAATGCATGCTCTTGTGTAATCATTGGCTGAAGACTTGAAACACCCCCGCCCGCCAAAAAAAGATTGTCTTTACAAATTGTGCACAAGAATCTGAAAAAAATATCTATACATATCTGACAGCTCTGACACTCCTTTGGCATCTCTTTCCGAATAACTGAAAAAAAGCTTGGCAATTCTCTGTGTCTAACTAGCAACAATAATTTACTGTTCTTTGATGGTAGCTTTTCCTCTGCCTGTGTCAAGAATTTGGATTCTTCCTGTTCCTCCAAAATGGTTCTTCCGTCCTTTGTTTGCCAGTCTTGCGGCAACCTTGTTTGCGTTCAGTTGAAAGGATAATGATTTTCAGAGCAAGTCAGTGAAATCTGCAAGCTGCTTCCAGTCCGACAGGTGTGGTGTTTCACATGGCTCTTAATAGCCAGCCGATTCATTGCCATAAAACTCTGCTTGCTGGTTCCCAGGCAACGGGTGCCCATGTACAACGACGACTGGGATGATCTCCTCTTACACCCTCAAAGCTGACATTTATAGTTTTGGAGCGAAATATCATCACATCCAATGAAGGAATTGCAATGAAATTCGCTTCAGACTTTTGCATTACCCTCAGGACACATCGAACTGATCTTTCAAAGACAATTTAGTGACATCAGCGTCAATATTCAATTCGGGGGTGGGGTGGCGGTGGAGGGCAATAACAAAAAGTCATGGAGGACCATCGTTGTGTTGGGCCGACAATACTGATGTCAGGCAAGCAGCAGTGTGTGTTTAGGCAAGAAAAAGGCAGCAAAGGGAAATCAACGGCATTAATCGTGAAGCCACGTCTGTTGAAAGGCAGCCTGCGGCAAGATAAAAACAGAATATTTAAAACACAAAATAAGATACAATGGTAACCAGAAAATGTAAGATTTCCTGCACTAGTCTAAGATCATGAGAATTTAGTCGAACTTTGCCCCCCATATTTGGAACCGCAATGAGTGGTAAATATTTTTGGGTGATGAAGCTTTTTGGAATGAATCAATTGTGTGTTATGTTCTATAATATAAACTGCTCGGAAAGTATGGTCTACAATAAAAACATCACGCCATACCCAATGTCCTATGCAACGACCTATGCCCAATGCATTGCGAGATCGTCGTACTGTTAGGTTTGAAAAGATGCAGTGTGCTTTGCACTTCCTCTTTCAATTCAACTTTCGCTGTCTGTCAAAAGCCAAACATCTGTTTGAAGGAAACGGGACTGAAATGTTGGGCAATGATGTAATGAAATGTTCATCTTTATATAGGGTGAAATGATTCTTGCATCAGAAGAGATTTATATTTCCTGTCTTTGGCTTCCACTCTCTAATAATGTTGCATGTAAGCTTTGACAGTGCTGTGGTGGCGTGAGAATGTCAGCCCCTCGTTGCCCGTGCCGCTGTGTTAAAAGTCCCCTGCCAAACTGCACGCTTAGTTTGTACAAAAGCAAGCCGCTCACCCGCTCTAAGTTGGAAATGCTTTGTTTTTGGGTTGAAGGTGCTGATTTTTTTTCTTTTTTTTTGTAGCTTTATCCACCAAAAACCACAAAAGTGGTTCAAAGGATTATTTGAGCAGCAGTAATTTGGCAGATAAGTGAGAGAGATTGGCACAATACTACCACTCAGGTCTGTAGACACCTTTTTTATTGACATAAGTAAAATTAATCTCTGGGGTAGGTGATTTTATCTTAGGAAGATTTTTCTTTTTTAGAAGAAGAAGAATTGAAGATTTGCAAAGTTGGAATCTGAAGTTCAAAATTATTAATGCTTGTGATTAGATTTGTGGTCAGTTTTTGCACTGAAGACGCTATAAACTGGTACACAAAAAATAACCTTGAACACTCATTTTCATGGACAAAAATGTCTTTAGATCACAACACATTCAAAAAGGTAGTATACATTAAGAAAGGCAATTTAACATTTTTCTTGTGTTTCTCAGCGGTCTGATTGAAGCGAGCCACGTAACACACACACAAACACACACACACACACACACACACACACACACACACACACACACACACACACACGCACACATATGCACAGAAGCCTGTAAACGTGGCAGCAGACGGAAGCTTCGCTTCGAAAGGCGAAATGATCAGGATGGATTCGTCAGGGTCAATTGGTTTATTGTGAAGATAAAACAGCAAAGGAATAAAATCGCTTGGATTACATTTCTCAAGTGATAGAATACAACATGTAGCAGGCTTCTAATTTTGTCACATTTGAATTCCTGAAGTTGAGAAGCGGTCACGTTGTTGCGAGGCTCCCCACCCCCCAAAAAAACAAAAAAAAGTTCCCATTAAATCTGTGAAATATCATTTTCTACCAACTCTGCATTGTTATTGACAATCCATTGAGCAGTTGGAAACACTGAGAACTTCTCCCACTTTTGCTCATGCTGCACGTTGAGCACCTTATTACATGCTAGGAAGAAGGTAACCGAAGCCGGATAGCTGCACGTTTACTGCGGTGACCAGCAGAGATGACATCATTGGGACTTTATTACCTCCGCCAAGGAGGTCATAAAATTCGAGGTTAGGTTTCCATTACCATTTGTTTGTTGTTTGTCACCTTTGTTCCCAACCTCTGACTGATATCAAAACAGAGTTGTCTGCACTGCGTGCTCAGGAAAACAAGTCGACTTGTGAAAAGGAAACTCTTTTTACCGCTCATTTTTTACAGCACACTGTCACCATCTCTGATCAACTAAAACAGTGGTTCTTAACCTGGGTTCGATCGAACCCCGGGGGTTCGGTGAGTCGGTCTCAGGGGTTCGGCGGATCCTCAACCTGTTAATTAGTTATGACATGCCCGCTTGGCCATCACTGGCTGCAGATGATCACATGACATTGCTTGTCCAATCAGTGTTGTGGGAAATTTAGTTCGCTTCGTAGTCAAGGTGTGACTGTCGTGATCGTATGTCGTACAATAAAAAAAAAAAAAAGTATACTTATCTCTTGAAATTTTATTTACTTTTTTCTGTTTTTAATAAACGCGTTTTTTTAAATATCTTGAATTTGTAAAAAAATATACATATTTATTTTTCACTCATGAAGGGTTCGGTGAATGTGCACATTAACTGGATGGGTTCGGTACCTCTAAAATGGTTAAGAACCACTGAACTAAAATAAGCTGAGGTGCGGTAAGTGGGCTGTTTTGCTGTGTTTAGGGGACCCAAGACGAAATGTAACAGGGTCTACAGTGACGCTTCGAACCGTCATCATAGTTTTGGAGAAATCGGAAGGGAGTTGAATCGTAAAGGCGTGGTGGCCACTTTGCCCGATGCAAACAAGGGCTGCTTAATCACAGGGGCTCACTTTTTTGGAAACATGGACACTCTTGCTGTCTTACGGAGGCTTGATTACATATGCATGCCTTCCTCATTTCTGTTAGAGGTGAGCAAAACGACACACACAGTTGGGTTACACTTTTTTGCTAAACCATGAGAATCTGCAGCCATTTCATGAGCCAAAGTATTTCCTCGCATGTGTGACTAGAGACCTTTTAGGATCCCCCCCAAAATGTCAACTAAATCTTAACAATTAGTTTTTGTATAAAACTCAATCTATAAATTTAGGGATGTAATTGACTCCAATTCCTCATTTTAACATTTTGTGGGAGGTTGGCCATTTGTTTACGCTCGTATTTGGGATGACTCCTCCGAGCTATCCAAAAATGGCAAATGCAGTGAATCAGAATAATGTCTCTGGCTGCATCAATTCTGATGCCACTTTTAGATGGTACAAACACTCTTTAAGCCTTTAATTTCCCTTCCATTTGGTAGTTTCCCTCAAACTTCATTGGGTTTTCCATGTCTACTTCAGCACACACCCATGTCTGGAGCGATAATGAGGCTCTGTGAATAAATGCCCATGTAGGCCTAGTGAAGGGGAAGAACAAAAAACACTCTTTTTAATATGACCACAAAACTGTTTGCTGCTCGGTTGGCATTGCTGGGCTTTGGTGACATACTTAGTCAGGTGGGCGGAGCTTAAAAAAAAGGCAGAAAATGCCCCATGGCTTCCGCTCCAGGTGGGAGCAAATGGAGGAGAAGGCCTGCAACATGACTCCATCGAGCAGACCAGCGTTAGACATCTGCGTAATCACCCACACAGCTAATTCAAGCATGTATGATGATCTTGTACAAGATAGATGGGGTTGTCGTGGGGTGTCAGCGGGTGATGGGTAAAATTCATCTATTCCAACTGTAGGGTTTTTTTCCCCGCTGTGAGTAATGCCCATTCTGCTTGTCCGTCTCGTTTTTCCTCACGTCAGACTTAGCTGAGGTACTGACATGTGGGCATTTATTGTGCTGGCAAACAATGGCCGCTGGCCCAAGCATCGCATACTTTCAAACAACAAACGGGTCTTCGTTCAGACAGACAGTTTTGCCAGGGCTAATTTTAGCGATAGCCTAAACCCAGCCAAGGCATTCCAACTGCGCCGAGTTGGACGAGTGTATGATGGATGTGTTACGCAGCGATAATTTCTTGTAATAGATTCATTTGCACCGTTTTGATCTCGTCATGTGCCAAGCATTTTCTCTAAAATGAAATTCAGGATGTGTTTAAAGTTACTCCTCTTGTTCATTGTCTATCATCTTTTTTGTATTTATCATCTTTCTATGGTTGAGCATCTTCAAAAAAAAGCAAAACAACATATCAGGTCATTCACATTGTACCAAGAAAAACAACAAAACAAAACACATTTTCACAACAGCATCCTGAAAGAGAGAAAGCCATTTTCACTTTTAGGAAATTGTTCATCATTGGTCAAAATAGCAGACCCACAAGGGGACTGAACAACAGTATTAATTTGTGAAGAAATATGAAATTGACCCAATGTGGACATCGGAGGTCTTCGCCACAATATTATACTGTGAGGATTTTCATTCAGCCAAAAGTGAATATCTGTTTTGAGGGGAAAATGTCAGCACGCAGGCTCTAAAGCAATTCTATTTACCAACCTGAAATTCCTGTGTTGAAGCAAACCCAAATATCGCCGGTGACCATCAGTCAATTATGAGGCTTCTTCTTCTTCTCCGGTGGATGATTGAGTGGTCTGAAGAAACAAAGATTTAGGGGCAAGCAATAAATCAACGCAAACCTTTTTTCCCTGGGGCTATTCAGCCACTTGGGGTGTAAAACTCTCAAAGGCAATGAGCACTTGAAAGTCTGCAACGGTGGCCAGATTCTGCCCAGCAATTATCCTGTCTGTGTGCATGCCTCCTCAAGGCTGCATACCAGATTTGCTTGGACCTCTTCTGCAACACTCGCTCTCTCTTTTGGCCAGACCCGTGCTAAGAGCTGCCGGGACACAGAGCCTCTGGCCATGGTTGGGAAAACACAAGCCACACAGCCTGCACCACCCACACCACACAGACATGTTATTGATGACCGGTGACGGTTCGCCTCCTCGAATGAGCCAGGGTGGCCGCCGTGGGCAACAAAGCAGTAAAAACAACTTGTCAAGGTAACGCAACGTGCTCATCGGCAGTTCCCGTCACTTGTCTTGTTCGTCAAGACGGATATCTCAGAAAGGTGTGTGCGAGATAGCCCCGATTTCTCGTCGCCTCCACTTGAGCGGTGCCGTCCACGACTTTGTGTTTCCTTTTTGGGGGACTGAGCAGGAAGGAGCGGGCCGACCAGCACCTGTCAGGAGGATTGATGTGCCCAGCTGGTGAGCAGCAAGAGGTGGGTTAAGAAGAGACAGGGGAGCAGGGGCAGCGGCGCACATTAATTCTGATGGATAAGACGAGAGGGGTGTGGTTGGGGCGCCAAGCTGAAGACTTGAAGGCAACGGCGAGATGAGGTAAAATGGAGCTGCAGATGATTGCAGGGAGAAGGTGACACAAGTGGCTCTACCTTGGATTACTTCAAGGTGAGGCAGTATTGCATGCACCTTCCCGGAGGTTTACTACTGAAGGAAGGGATTGAGAGCAAAAGGCAGGGTGATAATTTCAAGGTGCAAAAGCTCTTTGCAGATGTCCAAATATGCAGTAAATCACGATTAAGACTTGACGGTGCTCAAATGCTTTTGACTGAATCGGTCTCCCAGCCAAGAGGCTGCAGAATGACTAAAACATTAACAGGAGTCTTCAGGGTAGCCGCAGCAGTCTGCCCATCCCCCGCCGGCACCTACACAATCTCAGGACCGTGCAAACATGAGGCAAAAACAAAATGGCCTCCACTCAGAGGTTGTCCAAATGCACGGCAAACGTTGGAAACCCAGAGAGGCTTGTGCACAAACTAGTTAGCCGTGTGTCTCCATTCCCAAGAGCCATAAAGCTGCCCCTGGTATCTGATTGCAGAGGTTTGTGTCTCGAGTTACAGGTGGTTTTTTTTTACGCAGTCCACCCCCCACCCCCACCCCAAAAAAAAAGAGAAAGAGGTTTAGGACTCATCCTCCATGAAGGGGCCTAGGAAACAAATGTGGCATTGGGCTTGAAAAATAAAACCAATTAATATGCGGTAAAGCAGGGTACACCGTACAACTGGATTTGTTTAAGTGTTCAAGAAAAAAAGCGGATAAACTTTCATGACACCAACACCCCATGTACCTGGAGAGAAGGATCAAACACATATATTCAAGCTGCGATAGGCTTCAGCACACCTGCGACCCTCATGAAGAGAAGCGCCAGAGAGAATGAGATGAGAGCTATGTGTGTGTGTGTGTGTGTGTGTGTGTGTGTGTGTGTGTGTGTGTGTGTGTATATATATATGTGTGTGTGTGTGTGTGTGTGTGTGTGTGTGTGTGTGTAAATATGCTGTAAATTTACATTATAAACATATATACATGATTCAATCAAATCAAAATGCAATATTGTTAGTTAATTTTTGAGATGATCGCTACATAGATAGATAGATAGAAATTTATTTTTTTTATTTCTCTGAATAAGTAAGACATTGAAATAAAATATTCAGTGAATATTCAGTAAGAGATTTAGTGCTGCACCGTTATTGAAATGTGCCATAAATTCAATGTATCAGATTTTTGCTCATAGATGGCAGAATAGTAAAATGAGTAGTATGAAATTCATGACATTTTTTAAACAGTTTTATGAGCATAAATGACAACTTTACGTTTTGAATTGATTGAACTATGACTGTTACTCTAACTTTGGAGTGTGTGTAAATGTTCTTTTTATGTCTGCTCTTTCAACTTTTTGCATGATGCCGAACATTGCTTTAATGGCTGAACATTTGCGCTCATTTATCGGGGGTTGGGGGGGAGATCTCCACCCATCCCTCACTTTACCTCCCCTGATATCAGAATGGAAAATAAGTCATGACTGAATGCTTGTGTAGTGAATATTAATAGGGATATAAACCACTAAAGCCTGATAATTGTAGGAGTTTCGCGGAGGAACCAGCCCCTCAACATGATCCAGATACAGACCCTTCCCCAAAAAGCGTTTTTCTTAACAAGATTAATTCCAACAATTTCATTTTGCTGCCTGCCTTGACAATTTTTGATCGGCAGAAGCAAGCCAGAAAGCCCAAAATTGACGCGCCTGGTGTTCTCATGAGTGTGCTCGACTGCCCCCTGGCAGATGCATTTATCATTGCACTAACATGTCAACACAAATGACCACTCCCTAGCAAGAAAATACAACCGGGGAAAAAAGGCCAAGCCTAAAACGCGTCGTTTTAGACCAAAGAAGGAAAAGAGCCCTGTGAATGCAACAAATTAAAAGTAAACATTTGGATATGTAAGTGAGCCTTATGGCAGATGTACACATTCTATTATCTGCAACAGGAGAGTGGGCAAAGTCTCCATAGGATTCCCACTATAAATCTCTACACTAAAACAGCAAGCATCCACCAATGATCAGACCGTAACTGAGATATTTCGGGTAAAAAATGTTTTATTCAAAAATATTTCATACAATGGACCCCCCTGACGACTTTTACAAGACAATTCCAGGCACAAGAGGATTTTTTTAGACATCCTGCCTAGCTATGGAAAACGTGTTATGTGACGTCAATTCGTGACGAATATAACAATACGTTCACAGATGTGGTTGTAATTTCCAAACGGGAAAACTGTTTCTGATATTTTAACTACCTTACTCTGCATGCCTGGGGATAAAAATTTTAGAAATGCCAAACTGCAATCCTACACCTCTGCTATTTATGTGCCCGCAGTGTGTCCAGTTTGATCTGATTCGAAAAGAGTACCAACACAACACAACAAATAAAAGCGAGAGCAGGAAATATCCTGATAATTTGGATGGGTAAAAGTTTGGGCAGTAGCTAAATGTGTGTGTCAGGTTGTTACACATAACGCTTGTTTGTTCGCTGTAACACGGTAAGGTTAGACGTGCCATTAATCTCTCCACAGGGTCCCAAACATGCAACGTGACTTCACTGGGGAGGAGCCGTTAAACTGACGACGGGACTGCATTACAGTACCACAGCCGAACCAAAGGTGGCAGCACAGCCCCTGACAAGACTCCGCTCAGTTGGAGCACCTGATACAAGACAGACGTCATCTCCAACTAACCTCAAGTGAAGACCAACGCCAGCTGACCCATTCTTCACTGTCCGTGCCCACTGCAAGTCACTGCGTGAATCAGGCCAAGCTTGTGGAAAGAAAGACCTTCCTGGCGTCGGAAACGCACAACAATTACGGACCCGAAATACCCATGAGGAACTTCGCCTCAATTTGAGTTGACAATTACAACAGAGTCTCTTTTTGTAGCTGAGGGAACATTTTGTGCTGAATAACACCTGATTCAATGGAAGAGGAGGACACGTCTGAAAAGGCCTCATGGAGGAAAATGTGCATCATTCACCGCCAAACCTTAATGGCATTGAGGCAAAACCACGCAAAGCGTTTAAAAAGTTGAATTAATGTGAAAAAAAACGAGACTACGTGGTCATGATGCATTCATATTACTATGCCTCAGTGCTAATCGAGTCATTTCCATGTCCTGTGCACTCTCACAAGCCATAAAATCAGTGACAGCGAAACTGTTTAATGAATTGTTTAATGTAATTTTTTTTTAAGTCTAATTAAACAATGTGTGTACACGCGAGATTCTATTTTACACTTGGTCGCACGCAAAGGTGCATGCTTCTATTTGGCCCTGTTATTTAGCTACACGAGACAGAATGATAGTAGAAATAAATGGCAGATAATAACCCCAGTTATATCTTTCTGACAGTGGCAGTCAAAGTAAAATGTCTATCATTTGAAAAGTGTACGTAAAAAAGCAGAATTTTTGATGAAGCTCTGAATTACATTGAAGCTCTAAATTGTTATGGTTTTGAAGTGTAGGGTGTGAGCAGTGTTAATAAGGTGGGTTCATTCATGACGTGGGTTCATTCAAACTTGCCCTTCAAAATTGAAATTCCGATGGAAATAAATTTGCCCTGTGTTGTTTTTCCATTTGAGGAGCAGGATTTCAGACTCGAGAAATAAGCCCGTCACACTGATAAAATCCTGAAATAAGATGCCTGCTCTGATGGCATTTTATTTTATTTGGAGCACACGCTAGTTGGGGAGCATCTCAGAGAGACAAGTCAATCCTGAGGTTTGCTAATACAGTCCCACGGACAGGGGATAAATCCCTCGTCGGCTACAAAAACCCGATCAATATAGAAAGCATGTAAACAAATCCAGGGTGGAAATGAAGTTGAAATGGATGGAGAATAGGAGGAGGAGGAGAACTGAGTGTGACCACTCGCACTTCATGGCCAGGAAAGAAGGGGAATGTGGGGGAGGGGGCAGAGAGGGGTGCTGAAGTGAGGAGCAGCGGGAATGCAAATGAGGAAATGGAAGATGTGCATCCACAAAGGAGAGAAGAGGAGAACATCCAACAGAGATGGGGGACAGCAAGCAATGGAGGGTTGTGTATAAGTGATTTATGGTAGTTGTATAATTTTCGACAACACT
>NW_017806160.1:911724-921653 GCF_001891065.2 Hippocampus comes | reverse complement strand
CACCCGCCCCCCCTCAACCACCCACCACACCCTAGCTCCTGCCCTTCCCCTTTTGCGCCTCCACATCCCTGCACCCTCCCACCAGGCTGTGCTCCTCCTCACTGTCACACCAAGAACAGTCCCTGGCCACAGTGGCAAAGTGATTAAGATTCTGCCGTGATGCGACTGCAGCACTTCGCAAATGGAAGACTGGACATAATTTCCCTAAAATGCTGTTTTTTATCACCTATTTCCCCTTCATCAGCTTGCCGCACACGATTGATAGCTGATGGCACCTCTGACAACTTAACGATTTTATGGTTAGATTTATGGGCTATCTGCTCCTCTCCTTTTACAGCCCAAACTCTGTAAAAATGCTTATTTCTCAGATAAGGAGAGGGAGGGCGCGCGTCCATGTGTATGGAATAGTATCATTGCCAGCAAAATGAGTGTAGGAGAGAGATGAGCCCCTACACTGCATTGCAGCCAAGAAGAAGCCGTCTTTGACTTCATAGCCTTTTGAAAGCCTAAATGACGTCGGCACATCACCATATGTTCAATAACACTGCTCGGATAGTGACTAACTCTCATCAGCTCTTAATCACCACATCACAAAGCATCAAGCATCATCTGTTGTGGTGGGATCATGGAATATTTTTCATTTTACCCTGTGGCAGGGGAATACAATAACAGCACCAAGATGCAAGTTGGCATTTTTCATTTTACACCACATTAATGTAAGCACGCCACCAACAACTCGTGTTGGGTGCGTCGCTGCAATTCTTAAATCAGGCCAATCTGGTGGAGTTTTGTCGAGTGACGTCATACATTGCTTTTTGTTTTTCTTTTTTTCAGGGGCGGCTTGGGACGGACTTAGACGGCTGCGGAGGTGGTTAGGCCACTCCAGGAACACCTCACAACCTGGAGAGATTTACGGCCAAGTCGAGGCTCCCAGTTAGCCTTCTCCTCGTCTCCGCTGATGTGCCTGGCAGTTCCCAGACGGACATCCCTGGGGACTAGAGTGAGGCAGAGAGGGGGTGGGAGAGAGGGGAAAAAAAGAGAGAAAACCAGTCTGGTGAGATCAGTGAATCAAAGACAGCCAAGGAGGACACACCCAGGAATGGGGTAATACCACACATGTTTTAACGGGGAGCGTCCATAATTCATGACAGTTACCAAGGATACTTGGAGCACTTCGGGAGGGAGGCTGCAGAAATCGCAACTAGTACATGTTATTCAGCGCAGCAAATGCACGGGTGGCGGTCTAATTAATATTCAAGCCAACAGAGAACCTGACCTCGTTAGTAACGCGCAATCTGCGCTGAAATCAAACCAGCACATTTGTGGTCTGCAGGTTTGAAAATCACTTCATTTTGCAATCTTTGTACTCGGTTTGTTAGTAAGAGAACTGAGAAAATGTCACAATTTGTTCAGCAAGATTAGCATGCGCTGTTTGAATTTTGGATAATTTACTGTAGTGTAGGATTAGGTTTCCTACACATGCTGCCCATATAATGCTTCAAAAATGTCTGTCAACCCTGGCTTGGAGTTAATTGTGGGCTTTGTGGCTGTAAAGGATGTTTGGTCACTCAGTCATGTCAGGGCTAAAACTGTGTGTTTATGGAAAAGCGGTGTGTAAAAATCAGCATCGACAAAAAATAAAAACACCTTGAAATGAGTTTTGGACTTCAATGCCAAGGACTCTATTTTCGTGAGCTGTGCAAGTTTAACAGAGATTTCTAACTCTGCTTGAGGGCGGCAGGAAGTCAATGTGAGCAAAATATATTGAGAGGAATTGCAAGCAGACTTCCAAATGCGGATGATGCAAACTTGCCCTCTCACCAACTTCAAAAATCTCTGAAGTGTGCACTTGGAGATCACTTACTAAACCAATCGTTCTTGTCCTTGTGAGGGCCCCCCCCCGCAAAAAAAAAAAAAAAATCAGTATCCAGATCAAATTCACCAAATTCACCAAAATCACCAAAGCTCAGACGTGGGTCCAGCAGGCGTCAAGTTTGGACGGTTTCATTCGGCAAAAATGCTAGCTGTGCCGAGCGCATGTCGAGAGACCCACCCACTGTGTGCTGGAACGCTCAGAGTGGCGCAGACAGATAAACCAAATGACCTAGGAGAAAATCAGAAGCACCAAATTCAGGATACGCCAGCATGAGGCGTCAACAAAAATAGGGCCCAATGTGGTCATCATGTTGATCCCCGCATTATTGCACGTAATGCACCACCTATGTACTAATTTATTGGGGGAATTTACACTCTTGCCGTTTGGTGATGTTCTGAAATGTGGCAAAAAATGTCAACAAAATACCATGGGGAAAAATGTTGGTTTGGTATTCTTATATTTTTCTTGATGTTTTCTTGTCATGTGTTCTGCAAGGTGCTTGGTTACAGCTGCAGCTGTCGTGAAAGCCCAATATACTGTAAATACAGTTGAGTTGAATTTTTGAAAATATTTTTGAGCATTGGGGTTGCTGTTAAAGTGCTTTGGACTCAATCCCTTGCAAAAAGTGAAGGTCCCCTGTGTTAAGACTTTTAGTTAGAGTTTGTTGCATTTTGAGTAATTCCAACAAATAATGACTCATTTTTAGCCACATACCATACTAGTTTTGATGATGCACATAGTCTGCAGAGGAAGTTACTGTTAATGTTAAACACATACTGTACACTGAAAAAAAACGGTATGTTGAATGTACTCAATTTTATGTCCAGTGGTTGTACACAATAGAATCAACTGGATTTTCATTCATTTTGAAATAGATGTATAGTCTACTTTAAAAAATGTGTCTGGATCCAGGTGTTTTAACTTCATGCAGTCACTTCACTAAAATAAAATTGAGTAAGATCAACACAGCATTTTTGTCAGTGTTGTCGTCGATGTTTACTTGCACAAAATCAAATAGTTTGGAATGAAAACATGGCGTGTCTTTGAGCCTGTCCTATGGAAAGCCTCTTGTCAAATATTTTCCACCTGCGCAGGACGTTGAACTTCATATAGAAACACAGCAGCAATACTTTTGTTTGATGTCCTTCTGTATTGTCAATAGTAGGGCACAATAACAACACATGTGAGAGACCTGGAGACAGATATCTTTCCTGAACTTCCTACTCTCAGAACTGCATAATTGTCTCATTGCTGACCTAAGAACAATTGAAAAGCCCACAAGCTCAGTTATGGGAAAAAGGATTTTTAGACTGCCATATTCCACTCACTCAGTCGCAGTGAGTGCCAAGCATTTATCAAGGGTGAGGGAGGCACTTATTTGAAGGGGGGGCTTCTGGGCAAAATTGCGGTTTTTGGTTTTTTTTTAATTGCAATGCAGAACACATGATAATTAAGGGACACTGTCAACACTGAAGAGAACAATGCTCCATAAATAACAAAATATGAGACAAACTAGCTCTGAAATGTTTCAAACTCCCGACTCCACATCTTTGTTTTGCTATACAGTAAATTTAATGTCAGCCCCCTGGTGAGGCATCCATTTGAGGGCTTGCGTTTATTCAAGTGGGCAGGCAATGCACAAATTGTGTTGCAATGTGTTTTCTGCAAGAGCAGAGACCACAATTTGGGGAAAATGTGGTTGTCAACAATGTCTCTTGGAACTGTTTCACACGTCTACTTTCTTAGTGGGAGACGTTTTATCACTGTATGGAAGAAGTTAAGTTGCTGAGAGGGTTGAGAGCAGCTGGAGAACCGCCACTGTCACTGCATGACAACTCGGGATAAAATATTGAGGAAAAGAATGGAGCTCACAATTCCGCAGCACAACAACTCATCAACCAGCTACACACACTTTTCACCCAGCGTACTGTGGAAATGATCAGGTAGGCTAACTCGACGCTTAAATGAGAGGCCTACCAAACCAATATGCAGCTGCACATTGACGACGGACCAAAGGAACCTGCATGCTGAGACATATTTGGACACATTTCCAAAAACAAGTCCGAATTGTACACCAAAGTATTGTTGGCGCTCTCTCTCTCTCTCTCTGTCTCTCTGTCTCTCTCTCTCTCTCTCTCTCTCTCTCTCTCTCTCTCTGTCTCTCTCTCTCTCTCTCTCTCTCTCTCTCTCTCTCTCTCTCTCTCTCTCGACTTCAACACACCCGGATTCAAACGATCAGGTCATCAGCAAGTTCCGTAGAAGCCTGAAACGATCATGATCAATTGAATGAGGTGTGTTGGAGGATGGAGATATCTACAACAGGCAGGATGTGGCTCTCGAGGAACCCGAATTTCCTCTCCCTGCTCTAAAACAGTGCAGAAACATCATGCTCAGTTTTTCCCAATGGGTCACAAGAGCAGCCTAACACTGCCTGGAATGCTTAATTACTGTGCTCATTCTCCATAATTGCTGTTGCTTGCTCTATCTGGAGTTTTATTGAGGTCTGCTGAGCAACTACTGTATGGTTTGACTGCGGCTTTTGGAAGGCATTCGATTTGGGGGGATTTATGGCGTATCTGCTTTACAAAGGTACGTGGAGGTTGGCTGACTCTTCAGATGCTCATTCTTCACATTTTCCAAAACTAGATTTGTGCCCAGAAAACCAACGGGATCAACACCAAATGGGGTTATTACACACTTCTGGGTGGTACTGAAGTTATAACTTGAGGACAGTTAGCTTTATCTTCGCCTTTCTTTCCTCTGGGCGTCACAAAGTCAAATCCGGAAAATCGTGATATCCTCATTCATCTCAATACATCAATAAACAAAAGACCTTACTCACAATAAGCAAAGCTATTTGTGTCTTCCGAAGGCCTCAAACTGGTTTAGCGAGGAAAAATGGTCTCACCCTGAGATTGAGTAGTAAGAATGCATACGCGGCCCCGTTTGAATAAATCACTTGGCAGATGCACAATATTTGATGAGAACACTTTTCCAGCAAGCAGCAGCATGCAAGGAGAAGAGTTCATTCACCTCATCTTTACCATGGATGACTCCCTAGAATGTTTCTGATCAGTGTGAATATTAATAGCAACGGGAAGTGACTATGGCTGTACAAAAATGTAAAAGAGGAATTTGGAAGAGCTTTTTAAAGAGGGCCATTTCATCAGAATCATTATTTTTTTGTGGTTCTCTGAAGGCTCGTAACTGGCGGCCTATGAAGAGAGACATGCCGTAGTGGGGCTGAATTTAAAACCAGAAAGGTCACCGCACTAAGAAAGGTCCTCAGCTCAGCCAAAAATATAAAACCAGGAGAAAAGGCAAGCAGTGGGGGTGGAAGTGGGTGTGGCCCGAGAAAGAAAGGACATGAGAGGAATCTGATTGAGGCTGGGGCCCCGGCAGGAGGACAGAGGCACAAATAATTGTGGAAAGACGGCATTATGGATGGCAACGCAAGATGAGCGAGAATGAAAAGTGAGCGCGGATAACGATGCGCAGCGCAAATGAACTGGAACGGGTTTTGGATCAAACAGATGCACGAGCTTTTTTGTTGACTCTAATGGTGTTTTTGCAAGTCATTTGTTATAATGGCCGACAATATCAGGGAAAAACACTGCATCCATGCAGTCTGTCCAACAATCTGTGTTGGCACCAACACAAGCACCCGGAGCCTTTTGCTGGGTTGGGCGCCGAATGCTTAGCACTGGTCTTGTGTTCTAACGGTCAGATGGGAGACTTGCTCTGCCATGTGCAACTCAGCACAAAATCTGGGCGACCCGATCGGTCTGTTTACAAGCATTGATGAGATTTGATTTGGCTGGGAGATGCACGCTCGTCATGTGTTGCATTTGGCCTTGTTAACAACTGTAAACTGTTGGAGGGCCTTAATACCCCCACACCCCACGCCTTCGACCAACTAACATCCCTGTCTTCAATCACTTGTTTATCTATCAGTTCACTTTAGTTGTCCGCTGTGTTTTTGACTGCACAACATTACATAAAAACTCACAGGAGCCTCATGGCAGCGGCATGACAGCCTCTGATGTAGAGCCTCGTGCTTCGCACAGATAAGGCGGGTTCAATTTTAATGTTGCTAGCACACCGAGACGCACCAGGCTCACTTGTAAAACAGAATGCCCCAATCGCTTGTAAACGCGGCAACCCGGGAGGAGGAAAGGGATGGGGGTTGGGCCGGCTGAGGTGGGGCTGCATTAAAAGAGGAGAGGAATTCTACTCGCCCAACTCCCGCAATACATCCGCGGATCAATTTCGTCTCTCCCATCCCCAATCCATTCCCCATCTCGTTTGAAAACTAATACCCAATTCCAATCACAAACGCAGTAAAGCCTATCTTGTAAAAGGTCATTGTGTGACCTCTGAGTTCTCCTAAGTGACTTGTCGGTGGCCCACTTTCCTCTGAAATACTGCACGGCCCGTCTGAAAATCTGCTTCGACAGCAAGTGAGAGTGAAAGCCAACTGGGTATTTTCAATAAAGGTTCATCCTGACGTGGATGCCCACGCCGCCACGCAGCAGTGCTGGGCTTTTCTCCGTCCATATATTTTGGGGTGAGGGAAACAAGACTTGCAACCAACAGGGACAATGTTGTGGATAGGTGTGCATATGTGGTGGCCAGCGGCAGGATGCCGGCATATAAGTGGCGCCTCCCCGCGCACCCAGCCAGGGGAACTGATCAGATGGACGATCAAACACTAATCATTCCCTCACGGCCTATACCGAGTAAAGCTGTCATTAATTTTGCGGAATTACATCAAATCTGAGACATTCTTTATGTGGCCCACGGCCTGTAGACAGTTATACGACAGGGACTGCTGCGCTAAGCAGATGGGGCAGCTTGGCCGTGCATACTAAATACCTCCGTCCTCCTTCTCTCCATTTCCTCCCTCCCTCGACTGGTACGTACTTGGAGGCACTCCGCTCCGACTCTCCGTCTTTGTTTCCTATCCGTCGACTGCCTTCCCCTGAATAGATCATGACATTGCTCTGAGTGATTCCATCACCCACCTGACACTTGTGTCCGCCGTTGAACCAAACGTGCTCGGGATTGTTGAAACGGCCTGATTGGAGAACAAAGTGTATTCATGGATGTCACTAATTGCTCGAAAACGGTGTTCAAAACAAAAATGGTCAAATTAGACGAGGGAACAAACTGCTGACGGACATAAACGTTAATGTTTTTCTCTTGGATGTTGACAAATCTAATGGTTGCACACAACAGAAGGTCATAATCCCATTTGAGGTTTCCTTGGCAACTGATTATGGCTGTAGGCAATGTGCAATTTACGGCTAGTGACACATACCTGCCATTCCCTTTCAATGAGACATGTGGTAAGCAATATTCAGAATGACCACCCCAGGTAATGAAACTGCAGTAGCACTCAGGGGCTACGCGATTTTCTTATAGTGAGAGAAATTCCAGGCCAGGTTGGAAATAAATACAATAAAAATAAGAAAATAAAATCAACAGACAAGAGGAATTAAATCGCTGCGCAATAGTGCGGCCACTGATAAACAGCATACTTAGACTTTTGTGCCATAACTGTTTTTTTGTCTAATCTAATGTTTAAACGTGTGTGTGTGTGTGTGTGTGTGTGTGTGTGTGTGTGTGTGTGTGTGTGCGCGCGTGCGTGCATGGATGTGTGCGCCCGTGTGTGTGCGTGTGTTTACGACAGTCAAAGGAGGCATAACAGCAAGCTGCCAGAACAAGAGCAAGCCGTTCTATGGACAATCAGTCCACAAATTACTCGGAAGCCTCACACAATCCAACGAGCCGCACACATTCTTATCATTTAAAAGTCAAAGCAATTCTCCTGAACAGAAAGGAGCATTAAAACTACAACACAGTAAAAATCTCAAGCAAACACACAAGTACAATAAAGGCAGCACACATCAACATCAGTTAGCCAATGCAGTTCAAACTATTTAATTATCCCATTGCACAGAGTGGTAGCACTCGCTCACATGGAGACTGCACGCTATTAATCCACTTAAACACAATTTATGGGGACTAAACATCGACTGTCCATTGACATAAAATTACTTGAAGCATCCTTATAGCGTCTTCAGCAGACTAAATTAGCCAAACTGGACTTACTAATTGAGGAGGAGTAAAAGTACTGTGTGACTGGATTGACTGCTCGTTGAGCAGAGATAAATAAGCAGGCTATAAACCGGATGGGACTACCAATAACTATAATTATAAATTACCAACATTATTTAAGATGAGGTTACTGATGCGGGGTTACATTAATTTTAAACATAATTTCTCCTCATATGCTCTCGCTTTGTGCATTTCATGGTCCCCCATGGAACGTTTGGCTGTTTGCATTAGTGTGCATGTGCACCGTTTTTTTTTAGGTTTCTCATTTGACTCTTCCAGAATAATAATTTACAGTGGGTGAGCAGACATGAAAAATATGGAATATATATATATATATATATATATATGCTAGTGCTGTCAAGTGACTACAAAAATTGTGAGATTAATTAATTATGATCTGTAACTAATTGGTCGAATTAATCTATATTTTAATCACATCTAAAAAGTGCTGAGAAAACCCTTATTTTCATTTTTAAATCATTACATTATTGAGGCAGATCAAAAGACAAAAAAAAGTGGCATTATAAGTTCTTTCATTGTTTGTAAACAGACTTGAGCAGATGCAATCCGAGCCATGCACTTGCTGCTGTAGTTGAGACTAGTCCCAAGTACGAGCTGCAACCTTTAGTTTCGACCACCAGGGTGAATATTACCGTTTTGTTTGTTTTTGTAAATCGCCAAATAATGACAAAATAAAAATAAAAATAGAACATCAGGTCCACAAACAGTGCTTAGGTTAACATATCAAAACAGTAAGAACATTTTTCTGAGCAATACCAGGACTCAACACTGAACTTGCTTCGGATAATAAAAAATAAATAAGAAACCCTTAAATCACAGTGCTACAAGTTAGCACTTCAGAAATAACACTGTTCATCATGAGAAAATAAAGTGCTGAAATAAACATCAACCACTTCTACTAGGCTACTAAGGACACAGCAACTATGCTGACTTCATGCCTCGTACGCAGGGTGTTCTCGAGTTTAGTTTGGCGAAGAGCTTTGCTTTAGCTTGTTAGTTGCTCCATGTACAGCACTTTGTGTGCAGCGACTGCTGTTTGAAAGTGCTCTATAAATACAGTTGAGTTGAGTTCGCTCGCTCTATTGCTAACGCTTTCAGTGCTAACATTAGCTGTGGATGCACTCGTTACTGGGTGCTTTGCATTGATGTGCGAGGCTAAACTTGAGCCGCAAGCTCCTTCCAGATTAGGCACAACACTCTACCTTTATCAATAGTGGCGTCAGGGCGTTTTTTGGAATGTAAATTTTCCATTCACTGGGCCGAGTACTCTCACATGAACCTCCATGTTCACCTCTCCTCTCCTCACCGCTGCTTGGCCAACTACCAATGGGAGCGAATCATCTTATGCTAAACAAGCCCAAACTTAATGACAGCCAATCAATGTCCGCTTCAGGCTGTGACTGACAGTTGTTTCCCCACCCTCAACTACTCGAACACAGGAAGCCAACACATGAAAAGGGATATTATAAAAAGGTAACCCACCGACAGAAACAATAAAGTTAGAGATTAAATTTTAGATAACGCGATTAAAAAACATAACGCACTAAATATCACTGTAATTAATTATTCACAATTAACGTGATAAATTGACACCTGTAATATATGCTTTTTACCACGTTCATTGACCACGTGACCATTGAAGTGACCTATCAGAATGAGGTCCCCAGGGGGTGCGTTCTTCAGCACGCCCAAGGACTCCACAAAGGGTGGGTACTCTGAACTGCTGTTTCACGACTCAGACCAAGTGGGTCGGCCTGAAATAATGATGGAAACAGTGACGGACTGACGGATCCTCCATCAGTCTGATGGAATGCCCACCTCTCTCTCTCTCTCTCTCTCTCTCTCTCTCTCTCTCTCTATCTCTCTCTCTCTCCCTCTCTCTCTCTCTCTCTCTCTCTCTCTCTCTCTCTCT
>NW_017806160.1:896005-911701 GCF_001891065.2 Hippocampus comes | reverse complement strand
AGCTAAAAGCTATGATGGACAGTCCCTCCCACCCCCTCCAGCCCGCCCTGACAGCACTGGGTACCCTCCTTCAGCCAGAGACTGTTACACCCGCGCTGCAAGAAGGAGAGATACCGCCGCTCGTTCCTACCAACTGCTGTCGGGCTGCTGAATAAACATGCATGAAAACCTGTAACCATTGTAAATAGCACAACCACCTTATGTATGATGATGTATGTATTATATAAGATGCATATATGCATATATTGCATTCTATACTGTGTACAATTCTTTTTCTGAAAATTTTTTTTGTGCATGCAACACTTTGTTTTTTTCTTTTCTACCCTCCCCCCCCAATTTTGCTTCTGTAGACTGCAAATTTCCCCAGTGTGGGACAAATAAAGGTTATCTTAATCTATCTATGTATCTATCTACCTATCTACAGATAGATAGATGTTTTATACACTGTATATATATGTATATAAGGTATATGTATGTACGTGTGTGTGTGTGTGTGTGTGTATAGGTAGGTGCTTGTCAAAAAATTTGAATATCATGAAAAAGTTCACATATTTCAGTCATACTTTTCAAAAAGTGAAACTTGTGTCATACATACATTTCTTCCACACAGATTGATACATTTCAAGTGTGAATTCATTTTAATTGAGATGATTATATCTGAAAACTAACAAAAAACCCAAATTCACTATCTCTATCTATCTAAATTTAATAAAGTGAAATTCGTCTGTGAGACCTGGGTTTCATCTGGCGCATTCCTTGTGTCAAGCCACTCTTGAACAACAAACAGGATCAGAAGCCTGGGCTAAAGACGAAAAGGACTGTACTGCTGCTGAGTGGTCCAAAGTCATGTTCTCTGATGAAAGCAAATGTTGCATTTCCTTTGGAAACCAGAGTCCCAGAGTCTGGAGGAAGCAAAGGGAGTCACAGAATCCACATTGCTTGAGGTCTAGTGTCAAATTTCCACAGTCAGTCATGGTTTGGGGTGCTATGTCATCTGCTGGTGTTGGTCCTTTGTGTTTCCTGAAGTCCAAGGTCAACGCAGCCATCTTCCAGGAAATGTTTGAGCACCTCATGCTTCCTGCTGCTTACCAGTTTTATGGAGATGCATATTTCATTTTACAAACAGAACTTGGCGCCTGCACATAGTGCCAAAGCTATCAGTACCTGGTGTCAGGACCATGGTATTCCTGTTCTTGACTGGCCAGCAAACTCGCCTGACTTTAACCCTATCGAAAATCTAAGGGGCATTCTGAAGAAGAAAATGCGATACGCCAAACCCAGCAATGCAGAAGAGCTGACGGCCACTGTCAAAGCAACCTGGGCTCTCACAACACCTGAGCAGTGCCACACACTGATCGACTTGATGCCACGTCGCATTGCGTCAGTAATTCAGCAGAAAGAGCTCCAACTACACCTTGAGTGTTGTACATGAACATACTTTTCATGTTTATACTTTTCGGTTGGCCAACATTTCTCACGCTCCTTTGTTTGTGTATTCTTATGTATTACTCGAATTTTCTGAGATAGTGAATTTGGGTTTTTCATTAGTTTTCAGATATAGGCATCTAAATTAAAATGAATTCACATTTGAAATGTGTCAAACTTTTTCATGATATTCTAATTTCTTAATGAGCATCTATCTATCTGTATATATGAGTGTGTATATATGTACATATGTATAGGTACATGCATATATGTACTGTGTGTGTGTGTGTGTGTGTGTGTGTGTGTGTGTGTGTGTGTGTGTGTGTGTGTGTGTGTGCGCGTGAGCGCGCGACCGTGCATGCGTAAAAGCGCTTTCCATAAAGCATTTGGGCCTTTAAATGGTATACTGCCATCTGTTGTGCAGCAGCAGTATAGCAAAATAATGCACGGCAGCTGTTGTGAATCGACCGTCCGCGTCCAAAGCTTTTCAGCATCTCTCAAGAATGCCTGATTGAGAGCTCAAAGTATTGGTCCTTTCTAAATTGTTATATTCATTTAAAAAACTATTTCAATGAAAACAACAACATGTAACATCCTACTCAACGGTCAAATGCACCTTAAGTTTTTTTTTTTTTTTTTTTTACAGCGAACACATTGGTGTGCGGTGGTAAAAGATTAAAAGAATGACAGTTTTCACATCTTCAGTGGTTTCCACCAGAAATCTACGTGATCACAATTTCCTGAATAACAGCAAACAATGGCAAGTTTTTTTTTTTTTTTTTTTGTCGTTTAAAGGGCTTGCATACCATCCAGGTTGACTTCCTCAGAGAAAAACAGCGCAAGGCGGTGACAAGCTTCATATTACGCCGCACACATGACCTCAGTAACTCAACGTGGACTGTGGGATTTGTAGTCTAAAAGCGAAGACAGAGCGCCGCCCGAGAGAGCCGGTAAACTACAACTACCACAATTCCTCACACGCAGACGAAATCTGTCACGCTCGGGCTGCTTTTTGTTATTGTTTGTGGGGGTCGTGGAGCAACGGAGCCTGAGCAGAAGAGACGCGACTGGCCATCTCAGATCGTGGTCGTGTAGTAATTGTGTACATTAAACGGTCCAGATTGACAAGTGGATGCCGTTACAGGTGAGGATGATGTTCAAAAGGACGGTTGGCATACTAAGTGCGCAGATGCGCTTTAGTGTCCATGATGACGTTTGTTGTTATCACGTTCAACACGTTAACTAACTTAACATCCATCCCAAGACGCAACATTCTTCAAAGACGATTGAACGCTCTGCGAACTCGACGTGTGTTTTTAGTGATATTTGGACTCGCAGGCAGGCAGCACTTTCAAAGTTGAGCCCTCTTGTGGGGCCTCCAGCCTTCCTCCCGTGTAACGTGAAACCTCGCATGCATGCTGCGACTTAAACATCCGTCACCTGGCTCACGTTGTGCACCACATATCCTACATAATGGTATGTTGTTAGTTTGTGTTCAAACGACGGGAAGTTCAATAGCCATTTGCCCCTCTATATTTATATATTTAAATGCCATCTTGTGACCTAGGGGAGGAAAACATGGCATGCAGTGTCTAGAAAAAGAAAAATACGTTGAGGAAAGTAAGAGTCCTTCTCAAAGTTTGAAGCAGAATGGGAAAACCTTAGACAGGAAGGACTGACGTGCACATGGATCCTTTGGTTGGCTCGTGCTGGGGAGCTCAATCAGACACCTCGTGGCACTCCCACACGTGGGAACGGTGTACAATGGCTTGCAAGCCGAAATGCTGACCGAAATTGCCCGGCTAACAAATATGTAAGATGTCACGGAGATTTTTAGCTGTGCTGTCCTTGGTTGGCATGTGCGAGAGAGCGGATCTTCTTCCACAACCGGTCAATCACATGTGTCAAATTGGCACCTCTTGCTTTCTTGAGCTCATTGACTGCACTTGTCTGTTTGGATTTGTTCTGTGTAGCCTCTGTTGAAAACATTGCCCTGTGATCCCGCCCCCTTGTGAAAACAAAGTGCCTTTGAGTTGTGTTACCATGCAAACCACTGCACCGGTGGAGTTCCGTAACGTGGGCTGCAGCTACTTCCCTCAGAGCAGAGTGGACTGCCACTACACACTCAGCTCGTTGCACACCTGGGCCAGCAGTGACTGGATTGGCCTCTTTAAGGTATTGTCCACACATTCACACTATGCTACACAATGTATGGATGCTGCTTCAACCCAGTCCTTTGTGTGCAGGTGGGATGGTCGTCAGTGAAGGACTACCACACGTTTGTTTGGGCACTGGCCCCAGCCAACTATGAAGAGCGAACAGAGGTCAACTGTTGTGTTCAATTCCAGGGTACTTGTTTCCTCTCCATCAAATTCCACAATTTGAAGCTGATGAACGGATGGATGCATTTGAAAACTGCTACTTACACCGAGGTAGAAATGCAGCTGTGCAAACAACAACTCCACTCCATGACAATATAAATTCAGCTGACACTTCATTCGGTCAATAAGCACTATCTCATGAGATTGTGACACAAAGTGAGCGCTGTCTCAAAGCTTTTGCATTCATTTTCAGTTTTGAGGCACTTGACGTGGACCGAGCTATTGTGAAAGGTGCAGCACATCTTTGCAAACTCGTTCTTGAAAATTTTGTCATCGGTGTGAATTATACATTGTCAGTCACAAATGAAATGAGCATTAATATTGTTGTAAACGTCTCGTATTAGACAATAATCGTGATTAGGCCACTGATCATGCATCACTAAAATACAATTTTGTTTTTTGCAATTGCTGCACTACATTGCATCTTTGATGGTTTTATGTTGCCCTTTAAAAACAACCCATATCTTTGGTGTTGCATTTTTTTTTACTATGCGAATTTTGTCAACATAGAGAACAGGGTGAACTCTAACTGATCAACCTTCAGGGGAGTTTTATAATACTTCAGACTGTGGCAAAATCAGGGTTGTTATGATTCACTTGGTTGAATGCCTTTCTTCAGGCATGATGGTGAATTAATGACAGTGGCCAAGACAACGGCGTGGGGCAGCGGGCTGCAGGGTGTCAGTGGCCGCTGATGAGCATGATTCAATGTGAAGGGCACAGGTACAGCAGATGATGCATGCATGCAGGAGAGATTCATCACAAACCTGAGCAGATCGTCATTCGTAGTCTTCACTGAAAGAGTCGCAGAAGGGAAGAAACGAATTGTGTGTTGTTTCTCATCAGTGATGCAGTTAAAAAAAAAAAATGCCCCAAATGTGACCCATGTTGTCGCAGTGAATTATAATACAGCTCATAAATGTTGCTGCTTGATTTCCTTGTCGGCTTTGCCATCCACCTCTCGTTGCTGCATGTTCATTGTTGAGGGGAATTTGCGTAAATTGTTCCCCATTAATGTGTTGCAGAGTTATATTCGTTTATCTTATTTTATGGTTTGTATTTAGGCACTTAAGCAGGCAGGACTCTTGGCACATCAGGAAAGAGATGCAAAAAAAAAAAAAAAAGAAGGAAAGACAACAAGAATAAGATACAGGGAAAGAAGGTGACCCTGAAATCAGCGTAGACAGATACACACTGCGGAATTTTGGCTAGCTAAGTGTAGTTAGTTAATAGTTATAAAACATCCTGTCACTCTAAATTGATGTGATTAGTTATGATCCAGAGCAAGCCTGACAGCCAAAGAGCGATCTTCCGGCCAGTATAGCATGTGGTGCCATAGCTAGCGAGAATTAGTGCTGTCACTAACAAATAGTTTTAGATCTGATTATTCTCTGCATTATTCCAATGAATTATTGTATCAAAGTAAGGTAGTGACAATATTTGATCAATTTAGACCGGTTTCCAGGTCAGGATTTCCAGAAAGCAACACAGTAAATAATTGAGGCCTACTCCTTTGGCTCCCCTGTATTGACTCATCTGCTGCCCCTAGTGGTCTAAACCGGTATTGGTGCCAAACTACTTGGAAACATTTTGGGTGCTTGGTGTGTGTGTGTGTGTGTGTGTGTGTGTGTGTGTGTGTGTGTGTGTGTGTGTGTGTGTGTGTGTGTGTGTGTGTGTGTGTGTGTGTGTGTGTGTGTGTGTGTGTGTGTGTGTGTGTGTGTGAGCTGTGACTGACAGCAGATTCTGTGTGAGCATATATATTACACGTATATATACATATTGTCGGCCACCTAACTTTGGAGTAATTGCCATTTTTTCAATATTTTTGGAAAACAATATATATATATATGCTCTATGACTGCAAGGGGGAAGCTCAGCTTCCCCTAAAATGTCCAAAAATAAGTGATCAAATACATGTGTGTACATACAATTGTGTGTACATGTCATTGACTAAATATGCACTCCAATGCACTCAACTTTTGTTCCGAATCAGCTTCTTATTACTGGTTACGACGCGACTCTCTTCTCATTCGTTCCAGCAGCTTCACTGCGCTTTAAACTGTGTGGACGCCGAGCGAGCGGATACAGCGCAGACGCTGGCCGTCTCGAGAGTTCAGTGTAGGTTGTCCCAATGCATTGAAACAAGATGACTCATTGGATAAATGCTGGTTTTGTCCCGCCCATCGGACTCTCAGCGTCTCTGGGAGTCTATGGACAGTGGGCATTTATGGGCTGGCCCGGACGCTGAGCTTTTCTGCATGATGATTGGATGATCTGTCTGAGCCTGAATCTCTTTTGGATTGACAGCGAAATGAGCCAATCACCGATCTTTTGGTGTAGGCATCGTGGGAGCAATTTTCAATGCTCATTCTGTTCTGAGTTGAACTGGAGACTTCTTCTAATCATCTGAGCGACACTCTCTTTGTTGAAAACGATAAGCGACGAATTAATCTTTTATTACTGGTGGGTTTTATTGTAGTTGCTGTAGTTGCAGGACACTAGTTAAGTCCCTGGAAAAGACGCCTTGTTGGTATGACAGGCTCACTGATAATTTTCTTGAAAAGGAATGGAGAGTAGAATCCACGTATAAATAAACAGACACATTTTATGATGTAGGCCGAAATTGAGCTTCCCCTCCTTGACAGACCAGCATCCGCCACTGATAGATATCTCTACATTTTTTGGGGGGGATAACAAAAACTTCAACCAAATGGGTGAACAAGCGAAAGGAAAAATTGTCCCTGTAAAAAAAATATACCAATGTGTGTTCTGAAAATTGTGGGTTTTTTTTTCTCATTTTCCCAAAATATTGAAAAAGGACTTAGGCAATTATGCGATTTGGACGATGATATAGAACATGCTTCAGTCTTACCTAGCTGTTTTTGTTGTTTTGTTTTTTTATAAAATATTTTTTATGGGAAACATATCTAAAATGGAAGGTTTTTGAGGATTTCCAAATGACCTGTCATTACTCACGAAGCCACAAGAAATCTAATTAATAAGTGGTAACATAAATTATGCTGTCACAAGGATAACAGTGCTCATTTTGATCGTTTAGAAATGCTCGGTATGATCGTTCCTTTCAGCTGCAGAACCACACTGTAGCCATCATAATAAAAATGTTCAACTAAGATGCCTCTGCTGTATAGTTACCTCCATTGCAAACCTAAAAAGGCCAGTTAGCATTTAACATCCATCCATTACCCGAACCGCTTTTCCTCTCGAGGGTTGCAGTTGTGCTGGAGCCTCTCCCGGCTGTCGCATTTAGCATGCATTTGGATGTTGTTAAATTAATATATGTAAGATTGTCCTTCCAGATTGTGCATCATTCGTTGAAAAAGTTAAATACAGATTTTATTGTCAATACCGATAGATTTTGCAAGTAATCTGATGACAGCGTTGGTCATTATTTGTAAACTAACATACATGTTTTTTATTTTATCAACCCCTTTGTAGCATCTTACCTTCCCAACCCAAGTGCCCAAGAGTATGAATTTGTGTACATTGACGCCAAAGGGGAAGTTTGCTCCCAAAGCTCTAAATTCACCTTTTGCGCCCCGAAACCCCTGGAGGATCTGGTGACTGTTGAGGAGGAGCCACATGGGGAGGAAGAAGGCACAGATATTCTGCTCGTCGTACCTCAGACTGAACTACTGAAGGTAGAGAATGAAAATTACCAATACAAAGCTGAGTAGCCAGGAGAATAGATGCAATTTCTATCCTTTCTCTCATCAGAGCCGACTGCAAGAATGTTTACGAGAGCATGCTGACCTGCTGCAGATGCAAGAGGTAGCCAACAAGCAAAAGGAGAAAGAGAGGGAAGACTTCAACAGAGAGAGGCTTGCCTGGAGCAGACTTCACCGAGAGCTTCATTCCGACATTAGCAGGCTGCATGAAGAACTGAAGAGGAGCCAGGAAAAAAATGAGGAGCTGGCAAGACAGCACAAGGTGTATTCACAGACAAAAGCTCAAGCAAATATTGTGCCTTGCTAAAAAGAAGAAGGCTTAATTTTGATTGACTCAATCAGAAAGGTAGTAGCTGAACAATATGTTGTTATTTCCTATCTTTCTGCTTTGCTGTGGTGTACGATGGCACTGTATCACGCCGACAGCTGCCGACAGTATTTGGGTCACCTAATTTGGCAACTCGACGGAATTAAAATGAACAGCTTTTAGTCTGATCGGCGGCAACTCTACACCACTGCAAACTTCATCAGCCCTAAAAAATAGTTTAACAACTCACGCTCTGGAAAAATATTCTGAGGAGGATATTGTTTTTGGTGCCCACATAAAACCACATCTGAGCATTTAACCTCTAAATAGCAGGATCTCTGTAGGATGGAAATATATATATATACTACATGTTCCCACAAGTTTTTAATCCAGCGCTGCTTTTAAAGTGACAATGCTACATTTGTTCAAAACTAAGTATGGTTTGCCTGGTTTATATGTATATATATATATATACACATATATATATACATACACATATACATATACATACACATATACATATATATATACACACATATATATACATATGCATATAAACATACACATATATATATATATATATGTGACGGGAGTCACAACTGTGATGGTCTTGAGCTCCACGTCGCTGCCGCTTCAATAAGATCAGACACTGGGATGTGGCTTTTCTCTCTTTTTATTACTGCAACACAGTATGGCGGGAGGGATAGGTGAAGTCACGGGGCATTTCGGTCTCAGAAATAACTGCGCAACAGAAAAGCACTATTAACTCAATGAGTAAAAACTTCCATTCGACAAAACTTAAATAACAATACAAAAAGCAATTTGGACTCGGGACAAATCAGGGAAGTAATTAAATACACCACACCGTAGAAACAGGAAAAACAAAGTGAAATATTGTCATTAAATTAGAAATGAATCCGTCACTTTTGTCATAATTTAATAAATTTCATGTGTCACTCTGTTACATATGTATAAATGTATATAATTTATTTTATAACATTTTAGGTAAGTATGTGTTGAGAACAGAGACATATCCTTGTAACATTGCCTTTGGTCACATAGGAGGAAATGGCTTTGGGGGAATGCCTTGCACAAGAAAAAAGGGCTTTTTTGGACGCGAGGGAGGCCAACAAATTGCAAATTGAACAATTGCAGGAGGACATCAAAACTCTGACACAGAGAGCTCTGGACCAAGAGACAGAGTTGGAAAGGTGAGTAACTATTTGTACTTTTTTTGTGGGAAAAACAAACAAACAAAAAGGATTCTTTACACAAGTCTGTACATCCCGTTGAATGTGTGCAGGATAAAGGAAAGAGCGAAAAGGGCAGCGGCCCAGTGGAAAGCAGAGCAGATTGACAGAAAGATACTGCAGGTGCTCTCTTGTAAGATGACAAGGTTTCGTGTGAGTCTTTCTTGTTTTTCTCACATGTACGGTCTGCATTTAGACCAAGCAGGAACAGACGGAAGGTGATCTTCGAAGTTTGTCCAAGGAATTCCAGGACGTGAGGAACTCCCTGGCCCAGAGGGACGCCAGTGTGCTACAACTCCAGAACACTATCAGCACCCTCACCCAGAAACTCACCGCAGCCCACAGGAAAGAGGTCTGTGGAAATCACATTGACAAATCCAAAGGCACCTCTCAAGTATGACTGCTCCAGTGCACAAATACAAGGCCCTAAAAGCCACGCCTGAGGATCATTTTGGTGTTGAATAATTTGTCTGGCCTTTACAGAACACTCACCTCAACCCCATTTGGGTTAGACTAGATAAGAGGTACACACGGCAACATTTTGTAGCAAGTCTTTCCAAGACGCAGTGGATGGGAAGACCCACTCCATATTATATTTTCATTGTTGTTATACTGGCAAACATTTGATATATTTAGGCCAAATTCCACACATCTCATTGTGAACTTTTAGTCAAAAGCACAACAAGAATTTTGAACATAACATTGAGTCATGGGCGGCCCGGTGGTCGACTGGTTAGCGCGTCTACCTCACAGTGCAGAGGTGCAGGATTCGATTCCTGCACCTCCAACTCTCCGTGTGGAGTTTGCATGTTCTCCCCGTGCCTGTGTGGGTTTTCTCTGGTTACTCTGGTTTCCTCCCACATTCCAAAAACATGCATGGCAGGCTGATTGAACACTCTAAATTGTCCCTAGGTTTAAGTGTGAGCGCGGATGGTTGTTCGTCTATGTGTGCCCTGCGATTGGCTGGCAACCAGTTCAGGGTGTCCCCTGCCTGCTGCCCGAAGACAGCTGGGATCGGCTCCAGCACGCCCCGTGACCCTTGTGAGGTTAAGAAGATCAGAAGATGGATGGATGGATAGATGGATCGACAGACATTGAGTTTTTTTTTGGTCTTTGTTGTCAGGCGTGGAGCGAGGCAATGCTGAGGGAGATGAGTAGCCTGCAGGAGCGTCTGGACGTGAGTGAGCGCGCCGTGGACGTCCTGAAGAACGACCTCAGCGCAACGGTCGCCCAAAGAGATTGTGGGCAGGCCGGGCTGCATCAGGCCCGCCTTCAAGCTGCCCAGCTAACCCTGCAGCTTGCAGATTCCAGTCTGGCTCTCAGAGAGGGCAGAGCTCACATCAAAACTCTGACACAGAGAGCTCTGGACCAAGAGACAGAGTTGGAAAGGTGAGTAACTATTTGTACTTTTTTTGTGGGAAAAACAAACAAACAAAAAGGATTCTTTACACAAGTCTGTACATCCCGTTGAATGTGTGCAGGATAAAGGAAAGAGCGAAAAGGGCAGCGGCCCAGTGGAAAGCAGAGCAGATTGACAGAAAGATACTGCAGGTGCTCTCTTGTAAGATGACAAGGTTTCGTGTGAGTCTTTCTTGTTTTTCTCACATGTACGGTCTGCATTTAGACCAAGCAGGAACAGACGGAAGGTGATCTTCGAAGTTTGTCCAAGGAATTCCAGGACGTGAGGAACTCCCTGGCCCAGAGGGACGCCAGTGTGCTACAACTCCAGAACACTATCAGCACCCTCACCCAGAAACTCACCGCAGCCCACAGGAAAGAGGTCTGTGGAAATCACATTGACAAATCCAAAGGCACCTCTCAAGTATGACTGCTCCAGTGCACAAATACAAGGCCCTAAAAGCCACGCCTGAGGATCATTTTGGTGTTGAATAATTTGTCTGGCCTTTACAGAACACTCACCTCAACCCCATTTGGGTTAGACTAGATAAGAGGTACACACGGCAACATTTTGTAGCAAGTCTTTCCAAGACGCAGTGGATGGGAAGACCCACTCCATATTATATTTTCATTGTTGTTATACTGGCAAACATTTGATATATTTAGGCCAAATTCCACACATCTCATTGTGAACTTTTAGTCAAAAGCACAACAAGAATTTTGAACATAACATTGAGTCATGGGCGGCCCGGTGGTCGACTGGTTAGCGCGTCTACCTCACAGTGCAGAGGTGCAGGATTCGATTCCTGCACCTCCAACTCTCCGTGTGGAGTTTGCATGTTCTCCCCGTGCCTGTGTGGGTTTTCTCTGGTTACTCTGGTTTCCTCCCACATTCCAAAAACATGCATGGCAGGCTGATTGAACACTCTAAATTGTCCCTAGGTTTAAGTGTGAGCGCGGATGGTTGTTCGTCTATGTGTGCCCTGCGATTGGCTGGCAACCAGTTCAGGGTGTCCCCTGCCTGCTGCCCGAAGACAGCTGGGATCGGCTCCAGCACGCCCCGTGACCCTTGTGAGGTTAAGAAGATCAGAAGATGGATGGATGGATAGATGGATCGACAGACATTGAGTTTTTTTTTGGTCTTTGTTGTCAGGCGTGGAGCGAGGCAATGCTGAGGGAGATGAGTAGCCTGCAGGAGCGTCTGGACGTGAGTGAGCGCGCCGTGGACGTCCTGAAGAACGACCTCAGCGCAACGGTCGCCCAAAGAGATTGTGGGCAGGCCGGGCTGCATCAGGCCCGCCTTCAAGCTGCCCAGCTAACCCTGCAGCTTGCAGATTCCAGTCTGGCTCTCAGAGAGGGCAGAGCTCAATGGGCTCAGGAAAAGCAAAGTCTGCAGCACAAGTCAGAGGTACAGTGGAGGCACTCATTTCAAATGTATTTTTGTCTCTCTCTTGTGTAGTGTTCCAACGGGTGTGTGTCGCCCGGCAGAAGGAGCACGAGCATCTCGAGAACCTTACGGCCGAGATGCATACAATTGAGGAAAAGCTCCAGGAGGAGAGGACGGAGAGGGTAAAGCTTGAGGTGGAGCTCGGTCGAGAAAAGGATTGCAACAGGGTGAGAAAGCCCACAAAGGGATCATCTTGTCAACTAACACTGTCATTAACACCCAGTCAGCGCTCAACATTTGTCACCTGAACATTTTCTTTTCCCTGGTTCCGTACAACGGTGTTATTTTACAAGACAAAGCAACACAAGCAGTACAATTGTGTGTAATCTTGCCAAGATAATAATTATTGAAATCACCTCATTTGTTTTCAAGTGCAGATAAAAGGAAGATAACATTCTTCTAACACGTAGCATCGCGGGTGAGCTGGAGATGGTTTGAGGAGACATTGGGCAAGAAGCAGGGTTGACCCTGGACGGATTGCCATCCACTGGCAGCCATCTAAGCATGTGAAAAATAATTTTGAATGTTGGATCGGCTCTGGATGAAATTTATTGAATGTCTCATCCTGCATACACATAGCAAAATCCCTTTTCATATAACATTCAAAAGGGACATTTCCAGCCAGTCAGGCATCAGTGTGTGTATTGTGACTAAAATGGTTAAAGATGTCTTTGGCCAAATTTTCACAAAAATATCAAACATCCATGTTGCTTTATCAAAAAACCTTAGGCAGAAAGTTGTACACAAAAATGTCAGGAGTTTGTGCTTTATGGAGCGGCGGTGTTGAGCCAAAAGCGCAAGGAAGCAGGGGAGGCAAGACGAGGGAGCAGGAGCAGTCTCAAAAATGTTTATTTATCACAAAAAGTGGCCAACAATTCACATGGAAATAAAATACTCCATTTAACAAAGAAAAAAAAACATGATTCGAATTTGGAAATAAAAACAAGGAAGTGACTCATCAGGACCGTAAACATGAAGTGAGTGGGAAAATGTGACTTGTAGCGACAACAATGGACTGACAGAGACTGGCGAAACCTGATTGGTGGACAGTAAGAACAGGCCTGATGAGAACAGATGGAGACGAAGACATGACATGATAATTGGACATAGCATGAAACCAAACATACTCTGACTAAAACCAAGCCAACCAAAACACCGAGCCTGACACACAGAAACAAAAGATCTCATGTCAATGAAAACAACAACGTGTACACACGCAAGCGCCTCATGCAAGTTGGGCAAGTCTAGTTCGAGTCACTTGGAATGAGCACGGGGTGCTACACTCTTTGAGAGAATCCTCTGACCTGTCCCGTGTTCTCGATGGCATATGCAGGTCCAGCTGAGCGAAATGCGCAGGGAGCTCCAGGAGCTGAAGGCCAGCCTGAGGGTTGCCCACAAGGAGAAGGAGCACCTGTGTTTGGAGAAAAAAGTAACAGTTGTTGCCACAGTTGTTGAATATCTTGAATGCACCGTTTATGTTCTCTTTGTAATCAGCTGATAAGGTCCAGAGGCTACTTAATGGCTTGTATGGATTAACAAGTAAATAGCAGTTGTTTTCCCCCTTCTTGAGACAAGTACTCCCATTAAAGTGCTACTTCATTCAATTGCAGTCATTATCAGCTTTAAATTTAGTCCAGGTAACAGTTCGTAGCACTCTCTAGTTCCCAGTAGCGATATTATTGCGATCACTAAACGATCGATTATCAAATTGGGACGATAGCACACACAAGCATCGTGCTCTTGCAAATGTCCCCCGTTGTTGGACATCTTTGGTCCGTTGTTGTCTTTGTGGCTGTTATTGCGCAGTATAAAACGTTTATGGCATAATATAAATCAGTGGTTTTCAGGGCAGTCAGTGCTGCTGTTAAAATGCCTGCAGAGCTTGGTTGTTACCTACGCGCTATCGCTTTGGCCCGCCACTCGGGTGGTGTCGACGGCCAATGTTTTTCAGACTGCCCGTCCGGTTTATGTAAGCGCTCATCATGTGCCACAATGGTAGTTGTCGCGAGCGTCAAATAAATCTCTCAAATGGAATAATGTTTGACGTGTCGTAGTCGTTGTAAAGTGCCTGTTTACATAACAGCGAAGGCAGCGTATTGTGTAGCATGCGTGTCCACTTTATGTGGCAGACATATGGGGGTTATGAGAGCACGAGCGACTGAAGCTGTGATTATGGAAGGCCCGTTCCGCTGTGTGCAATGATGGCTGTATTTCCCACCCCAGGACTTGATGGACTACATCTGTCAGTTGGAGCAAAAGATGGGAACGGCAGCCAGTGCCAAGTGGAGCGCTCCCCCCGCCGCTTCCACAGGTGAATGAAGCCACATTAATCTGCCCAGCGCCCCGCAGATGGGAACAGTAAAAGTGTTAACTTTCATTCAACGACAACACTAAATAGCCTTCGGAACGGCTTGTGAGCGGTCTGACTGGAGCGGCGCTCTGTGCTTGTGTTCCCGTGGTCTAGGCTTCGCTGACGACGCTTCGTCAGACTTGTCCGATGCGTCGGAGGATCGCGACCCGGGGGCCTTGCAGTCTTTCGCTGCAACCGCCCCGCTGGGAAACTACGGCCTGTGCGAGCAGGGACGGCCGAGCCTGTCGCTCTTTAGCACCCCTCCTCCCTCCCCACGGGAGATGGAGACGAGCGCCGTGGTGATCAGCCAACCGGCTCCTCTCTCCTTGCCTCACGAGCCTGCAGCCTCCTCTCTGGCACTCAGCTCAGATTCGGTGAGACCTGAAAGCTGAGCAGATTAGTTATGCGTGATACTGAAAACGGCATATGCCACTACACCTGCCAACACAGCCAGCGGATCGCTGGAAAAACAGACAGCAAGCCAATGGGCAATTATGTGTAAGTTAGTTTGTTAATAACTCTGTGTGTGTGTGTGTGTGTGTGTGTGTGTGTGTGTGTGTGTGTGTGCGTGTGTGTGCGCGTGCATAGGAGGAGGAACCTGATCCACTTAAATGTGGAAGAAGACACAGCTACGCAGAAGAAATGGCACTGTTTTCTGATCACAGGGACAGGTTCAAAGGTGAAACACACACCCCAGTATAAAATCAATCAAGTGTGCTGTTGCAGCACAATCCATTAAAATGTCCAATAATAACAGGTTTGACACCAATTTCGCAAGTGAAAGTTCACTTATTAAAGTATACCGCTTCATTTCAGTCGTACTTATTTTGGTTTGAGAACCCCCACCCCCAAAAAAAATACTGTGTGAATAAAATAGAGCTAATAGCAATAATATAAAATAACTTTCTTGCAAGTGTTATTTGTGGTTTGTAGACATAGCTGCTCAGCTAGATGACAGGCTCTACGATAATACATTTAAGTAAAGTATGTGTTCAACAGAAGCTTTAAATCTCTTTCTATTTTACCTTTAAGCCAAGGCAATAAATAACTTGCGCAGAGCAAACAACAAGGGCCTCACAGGAATGTGGTATAGAATAGAAGAGAATAGGTTATTTATTGTCATTGCTGTAGAACAGTGAAAAAAAAAACGGCTTGAGTACCTCTTGGTTTAGCAGCATAATTCTAAAATTAGACATTTAATGTACAGTAATCCCTCATTTATCGCGGGGGTTACGTTCCAAAAAGAACCCGTGATAAGTGAAATCTGTGCAGTCGGATTTATTAAAAAAAAAAAATAATAAAAAAAAAAGCAAAAAAATGTGAGGGAAGAAATTTCAAATGTGCGATTTGACTATAAAGTTGTACTTGATACGTGATAGTCAGCTTAATTTTTTACAGTTATTATACAATACTGAACTATGTATACAATGCAGAGGCGATTGCTCTAAGACT
>NW_017806160.1:869357-895951 GCF_001891065.2 Hippocampus comes | reverse complement strand
GCATTGAAACGAGACGAGTCATTGGATAAATGCTGGTTTTGTCCCGCCCATCGGACTCTCAGCGTCTCTGGGAGTCGATGGACAGTGGGCGTTTATGGGCTGGTCCGGACGCTCAGCTTTTCTGCATGATGATTGGATGATCTGTCTGAGGCTGAATCTCTTTTTGATTGACAGCGAAATGAGCCAATCACCGATCTTATGGTGAAGGCATCCTTTTCATTTTTTTGAAAAGGAACAGAGAGTAGAATTCACGTATAATTAAACGGACACATTTTATGATGTAGGCCGAAATTGAGCTTCCCCTCCTTGACAGACCAGCACCCGCCACTGATACAATGAAACCAAAGACCAAAAATTTGCAAAGGTAAATTTGGCAAGCTGTACAGAGACGAGGTGCGGAGACTGTTCATGTTGGTCAGTCCCTTAGCCAATCAGGTTGCAGAACACAATTCACTGTTTAAAAAAAAGCATTAAAAAAAACTGCACTAAAAAAAATCCGTGAAACAGCGAAACCGCGGAAGGTGAACCGCGTTATAGCGAGGGATTACTGTACACAGAACGAGGCATCAGCCGATTACCAATTTGACCGTTTACTGTCTTTTTAAAAAGTCACGGTTTCAATTACCGCTAAAAGTGTCTGTCACCGCTAATATGATAAGCTTCTCTTTTCTTTTTTGAGGGGACTTGTAAGCAGTTGAAATGTAATTGGTTGCTTGCATCGATCACTTAGGAAGTCTATGCTTTGATGTTAATGTTGAAAGGTCAGACACGTTTTTTTGCTCCTTCTTACTTGAGCAGAGAGCGGAGGGGTAATCAGTTGCAGGGAGAGCAAGGATGCAGGAAGACGACAGAGAGCAACTGGGCTGACGGCGTACTTGCATAGATGCCTTTTTACTATACGTCAGGAGAACATTTTACTAAATAAAACATGAAGTCATAACCAAATTAAATAGAATGTAGAGATTTCAATAGTTTGTGTGTAATTACTAACATATTGCGGCTCCTTCTGGCGTGTGCGGCTTGTCCACCCTGGGTATTATAAATTCAGGCATGCAGAAACATCTGAATCAGAGCTTCACTATGACTGTAAGCGACTCTGCAGTAATACTAATATTACCCCTTTCTCACAGGAGGCAAGTAATATATTCCTGTGAGTATCGTTGTATTGTCTGTCTACACGTCATCAAAACATGCAATATGATGTTTCAGCTTTAAGAGGTGCTAGTCCTTGGACAGCCTCTCGTGCGCAAGGGGAAAGGTGCTGAAGTTTCATGGAGAATATGCACAAAGTGCGTAACTGGCACAAATAAGTCAACGGGAGAATCTGTACTCAATCAGTGTTGACCCAAAACCTCCAGGCTTCAACGAGAACAAGGGGCCGGGAACCTATGGCTCGCGAGCTCTTTTGATGGTTGCATCTGGCTCACAGATAAAACAAAATATTCTCGCTTGTTTAATCCATCCATCAAGGTAAAGAAATGTCAGGAAAAGCTTACTAGAACAGCTGAATTTGAGGTTAACCATAAGCACTCCCAATAGACACGGTTTGAATGGAACTGGTTCATTCAAAAAACATGGTGTGCAACCACATTGTCACGGTTGTTTTTTGGTTTTGTTTTTTTTTTTTTTTTTTTCATTTTTTTGAAAAGGAACAGAGAGTAGAATTCACGTATAATTAAACGGACACATTTTATGATGTAGGCCGAAATTGAGCTTCCCCTCCTTGACAGACCAGCACCCGCCACTGATACAATGAAACCAAAGACCAAAAATTTGCAAAGGTAAATTTGGCAAGCTGTACAGAGACGAGGTGCGGAGACTGTTCATGTTGGTCAGTCCCTTAGCCAATCAGGTTGCAGAACACAATTCACTGTTTAAAAAAAAGCATTAAAAAAAACTGCACTAAAAAAAATCCGTGAAACAGCGAAACCGCGGAAGGTGAACCGCGTTATAGCGAGGGATTACTGTACACAGAACGAGGCATCAGCCGATTACCAATTTGACCGTTTACTGTCTTTTTAAAAAGTCACGGTTTCAATTACCGCTAAAAGTGTCTGTCACCGCTAATATGATAAGCTTCTCTTTTCTTTTTTGAGGGGACTTGTAAGCAGTTGAAATGTAATTGGTTGCTTGCATCGATCACTTAGGAAGTCTATGCTTTGATGTTAATGTTGAAAGGTCAGACACGTTTTTTTGCTCCTTCTTACTTGAGCAGAGAGCGGAGGGGTAATCAGTTGCAGGGAGAGCAAGGATGCAGGAAGACGACAGAGAGCAACTGGGCTGACGGCGTACTTGTATAGATGCCTTTTTACTATACGTCAGGAGAACATTTTACTAAATAAAACATGAAGTCATAACCAAATTAAATAGAATGTAGAGATTTCAATAGTTTGTGTGTAATTACTAACATATTGCGGCTCCTTCTGGCGTGTGCGGCTTGTCCACCCTGGGTATTATAAATTCAGGCATGCAGAAACATCTGAATCAGAGCTTCACTATGACTGTAAGCGACTCTGCAGTAATACTAATATTACCCCTTTCTCACAGGAGGCAAGTAATATATTCCTGTGAGTATCGTTGTATTGTCTGTCTACACGTCATCAAAACATGCAATATGATGTTTCAGCTTTAAGAGGTGCTAGTCCTTGGACAGCCTCTCGTGCGCAAGGGGAAAGGTGCTGAAGTTTCATGGAGAATATGCACAAAGTGCGTAACTGGCACAAATAAGTCAACGGGAGAATCTGTACTCAATCAGTGTTGACCCAAAACCTCCAGGCTTCAACGAGAACAAGGGGCCGGGAACCTATGGCTCGCGAGCTCTTTTGATGGTTGCATCTGGCTCACAGATAAAACAAAATATTCTCGCTTGTTTAATCCATCCATCAAGGTAAAGAAATGTCAGGAAAAGCTTACTAGAACAGCTGAATTTGAGGTTAACCATAAGCACTCCCAATAGACACGGTTTGAATGGAACTGGTTCATTCAAAAAACATGGTGTGCAACCACATTGTCACGGTTGTTTTTTGGTTTTGTTTTTTTTTTTTTTTTACTTCCCCTCTCACAAAGATTTGTCTTTTGTAGTAGTACAGGCTAAAGAAAGAAAAAGAAGACAGACATTTTATTTCAGGCTTCGCACACATACAAATGTGTCCAGGGTAAAAATGAAAGGGCAGACAGAAAGTAAGCTTATGAAATGAAGCCCTCCAACAATACCACCGTGGTATCTCGGTAAAATAAGCAATTGTACTTATTTTTTTTTTTTTTTACTTCCCCTCTCACAAAGATTTGTCTTTTGTAGTAGTACAGGCTAAAGAAAGAAAAAGAAGACAGACATTTTATTTCAGGCTTCGCACACATACAAATGTGTCCAGGGTAAAAATGAAAGGGCAGACAGAAAGTAAGCTTATGAAATGAAGCCCTCCAACAATACCACCGTGGTATCTCGGTAAAATAAGCAATTGTACTTATTTATAACTAAATCAGTAACTAATCACTTGGATTTTTAGCGAGCGTGATACAATACTTGAATAGAATTCAGAAATGGGGACTTCTTAGCGCGGGGGCAATTAAAAAATGAGTGTGACTTACGTAGTATTTTGACAATTCAATGTTACTTCCAGTGAGTGGCTTGAGTAATTCTGAAACTTCTCTCCTTTTTATATCACGCAAAGGTGGCACTGGACGTTGTATATCCACTGTACAGCACTTAATGTACAGTATCTCAGAATGCTGCCGCAATGCCAGGAATTTCCATCACAACGTTGCCATTGTTTCATGTTGTGATTACTCACTCGCTCGCTCTCTCATTCAGCAACCGAAGCATCAGCCTCCTCACCGCTGCATTCTTGGAGGCATTTGATTTCGGTACTTGAATGACCAGTGAGGTGTTACAGCCTCCAAAGCAGAAATGAAACATACAGTATGGCTTCAAGGTCAACGTGCATCGGCCTCCCAGTGAAGGCCAAGGTCAGAGCGGAACACAACCAATGGATGACAATTGACGAAATTCAAGTGAAGGAATTTCGATTTGCATTATTGGTGCCATATTAAAGTGAACATTTCCTTTGAACAAGCCTACAAATTTGCCCCTTGTCACGGTAGCTGCTTTAAACATGAGCAATGCATCACACTTTATGAGCCCGCCACTTGATTTGTGTGTACAACCTCACTCTGCAAAGTAATTAGTGAAGCCAGCCAGCGGGAAGACGCAGCCGAGTAAAAAGTAACATATTTCCCCTTGAAATATAGCGAAGCAAAAGAATAAAGAATCCCAAAATGGTGGAATTAAGTGCCTCCACTAAATTGTACCTCACACATCTGGCCTCACACACACACACACACACACACACACACACACAAAAGAATTCCGAGCTCACCAATGCACACAGACAAAACGCCCGCAATTATTTATGGTGACTGGGTGAGTATGGCCGGAAGATGAAAGTTTTGAATATGTGCTCGTAAAAGAAGTTGAGGCGGGGTGTGAGACGGTTGAGGGGGCCAGGGAAGGCCGAGATGGGAGGACAAGGGGACAGCCAAGTTGACAGCGGGCTGTAGCGATGATTTACCTGCGGGGGTGTAGCGCCGTCACAGGCCAATTTTCAGCATCATTAAAGCCCTCGCTCTCCCTCTCCGACACTCCCTCCGTCTAACCTTTTGCAACCGCGCTGTGCGTTTCTCTCACTTTTGCACACTCTGCTCTGTGTCCCCCACCAGCCCCGCCCGTTCCCACCAGTGAGCTGTTCGACACGTCGCCATGGTAACCAGCAGAGTGGACATCCCAGAGGAGAAGCAGCTCCTTTGTGTTCTTCCATTATGTCTCCACGGACTCAATGTTGATATGCAATCTTCCTCGTTTCTTCGTTCTCCTTTGTTGTGTTTGTGTGTGTGTATGTGTGTGTGTGTGTGTGTGTGTGTGTGCGGGGGTGGGATGGGGGACCTTGGCTTGGGGGCGGTCAACCCCCCCGTTGATGACAGGCATAAGACGTTGGCCCAGGTGGACGGCGCGGGCGTTTAGGCTCCGCTTCGCAGGTTGTAGCTGAATGCCTCCAGTTGAATCATTGCTACGTCGAGAGCTTTACGGCGGATGTTATGTCGTTTTTATGACATTTGTGATTAGGAGTCATGACAGGCACTGTAATTATGATGTTTTGTGCAGGGCCCCGCTGAAAATCATGGCAAAGCTCCCTCGCAAGCATTAAATTCTCCCCATCGCAGCTTTGAATGCGATTCATGACAGCATAAAGCATTGATACAGCATCGCACGCCAACTATTTTGCAGCAAGGCAGTGCCGTGACGTTCTATTGCTCCTCCATTTACTCCTGGACTAAGATTTTAAAATAAACTTTCTTCGAGACGTTGGCAGGTGATGAGCACGCAGTAAAAATTTAGAGTCGCCGAGGTGCTCAAAGATGTTTTTGCAATCAAACGCTTGTTGAGCAGATTGAAGTTGACAGAAACTTTATATTAATAATATTCCAACTTTGACGCTTTTGCTTCCCACCAGCTGAGCTGGCATTCTCTCGCCGCTCACAGAGAGGCTTTAATGCCTTCTCCTCTTCATTACCATTCACGCAGCTCTCAATTTGGGCATCAATAATTCAAGAGCAGTCTTATGAAAGAAAATCTTTATAGGTACCGATATCATCACGTGCTGTCAGCATGTTCCCCGGGGCCTGTGGCAAGATACTGCCGCCTATCTTTCTGGCACGACTGCATGCGTTTTGTAGAGTTTGTAATAAAGTGTGCTTGTGCTGTAGTCAAGATGAATTTGGCTGATTTCAAAAAAGTTGCCACGCTTGGTGAAGAAACCTTGATGCCGATGAGTTTTCTGCTCTGGCTTTGCACCATTTTTTGACCAGACTACAATTTTTAGAGTGATTTTACGCAGCTAATGCCTGCATGAGTTAGGGATGGTCAGATGAAATCATTATTCAACTCAGTGATTGTTGAGAATTTGGTTTTGTGTGCGTTGATGAATCACATCTTGAAGCAGTCCACAAGATTTCGTGACCAAAACAGTTAGAACGGGCATCAGAGCGAGCTATTGGTTTGAAAATGATCTTTAGTTGCCTTCATGGCTTTTAACTTCATCCATTGTCTGATCTACTTGTCCTCGCGGGGGAACAGCATGGCATGCATTCAGTCTCAAAGAGTTGGTCCGAAAATGAGAAGCGGGATGTCAGTTCTGGGAAACTGAGCTACATCCCACACGCCGGTGCTGTTGCCGTTGAAACGGGAGTTCAGAACATTCAGAAAGAGATTGCAACTGATCACTTAATTGAGGATTACTTTTCCCCTCAAGGAAATGTCGCCAAATGCCCGTCCCGAGTATGTATGTGTGCCTGAAGTGCGTTTTCGACCTTATCTTAATCCTTACATATGGTGTGCTGTGTTCACGTTATGTCTGTATTTTTTCCTTTGACTTTTATCAAGTTTTTCGATCAAGATATTTTGCAGCATTTGTTTTATTGTAAGGAGAGAATGTCCCGTTTATTGAACTGCAGCTAGAAGGGAAATGGATTAATAATGTGCAAAAGAAATGGATTTTAATGTTTAATCATCTTCGCTGGGATTATGGAAAAAGTCATAAGTGAGCAGCAGGTTTAGTAGGCCAATCACTCACTGTCACTGTGTTATTCTGCTGTTCATCCTTTACATCTGAAATGGTTTTAGAAGCACACTGCATGTCTCATTACGGGTGTTCACACGGCACATATTTGCATCGGTGCTGCACCGATGTATTTTGTTGCGATAGATCTTACACCGGTGTATATTTTGTGGAACGTTCACACGTATAAAGCTGCTTACTAAAGAGAAGCGTGTTAACCCCGGTGCAGCCCCAGGTGCATTCACATGGCAGTTTCTGCGGCCGTGCAATACGAAAATAAAACATGGTTAAAGTGTACTTCCTTATCCCCACCTTGTTTGTGACATACAGTATCGAAAAAACCATGGTTTATACTTCTCCAGACAAATCAACGCTGCGGTCTATCAGACACCGTAAAAGGATGAGAGAGAGAAAGGAAAGAAGTGCAAACTACCCAGGATGCAAGTTATGCAATACCCGTATGTAATCAACTCTTCTCACGCATAGCGAATCTACCCCTGTACCACTAACACATACCCTTTTATATCGATGTTGCCTCGCAAACAAGCATTTACTCCGGAGTAAATTTTTAAACCACCTCCTGAGCAGGGTTAAATTTGCTCCGGTTTAAGTTGTTTTCAGGGGCTACACCGGTATAACTTTGTACGTGTGAACGCGCTACGGGGGCCAGTCCCGGTGATACACCAGAGCAAAAGTTGCCGTGTGAACACCGCTTCTCTGTGTTTGGAATGCAACTTTTCAGGTCCTTGCTTTCTGGTGGTCACCAGAGGAGGTGGTCACATGGCAATAACGCGCCAATACTTTGGAAATTGTGTTCATCCCGCCATGTCTTTTCTTTCCATCAGCCATGTTAACAGGTTTTGGGCTGGGATTCTTGTATAATAAAATGGTTTATGGATCTGTTATTGGGCGTAATGTGTCTTATTCTGGCCAAAGATCATGGCAATATTTGGATCCTGGTGTGACATTTCACCGGCAATTAACTGTGCCATTTCTTCTCTCACCGCTGCCACATTCCCTCTGGCTTGTTGTCTGCTTCAAACACACTTCTCATTCAAGGTGTGTGTACTGGGGGAAATCCCCCACCCGGCCCCTTCCCCATGGCTCCACCACCTTCCCCCCTCAGGGCCGACCTCATCCTCATCCTCATCTTCCTCCTCACGCCTCACTGCTCCACTTGACGGTCGCCTCCCTTTTTTTTTTTTTTGAATTTCTTCTCAAGCACACTCCCTTCGTCTTGAGTGTGGGGTGACGATAGCTAATTATAAAATCAATGATGCCGGGCTGCCTAGTTTACAGCCCCCTCTAAAACCTTAACTGGGAAATCACTGTGGGATTGATGACTCCCTCACTCTTTATCTCTTTTAATTAGAAATGTAAAAGATATGAAAGAGCCAGAGGCCAGAACACATCTCCGAGTTTTTTATGATCCCGCCTCCTCCTGCCCAAATCACCTCTTCCCTCTACCTGGGCCTTGTTTATTTCCTCTCCCTTCATTTTCCTCCCTGCTGGCACACCCTCCATCCTCACTCTCCTCACCAGCCACTTCTCCATCACTTGTTCCATTACCCTCCCTTTTAGATGGCCCGTGCTCTCACACACACACACACGCACACACGCACACACGCACACACACACACACACACACACACACACACACCGGGGAAGGCATTAAATTTATGGTCTTTGCACTTGAGAACGTTCCTCACCTTCCCCTCACCTCTCCTCTCTTTTCCCTTGACTGAGCCGCAACCCTCAGCGCGTTGGCCGCATGTGTAACAAATGAGGAGCACGTCCTTTCTGTCTGCTCTGACCCAAGCAGGAGCTGTAAAATGATGTCGCATCACACGTAACGACCTCTGCTGCCACCTGAGTGCAGCCGACATATTGTATGACTCACACGTCCCGGTCTTGTATATGGCGTCGGGATGCTCCACCTCCTTCTATCGCATCAAGCTGTGCTCACACCTCCGCTCCAGGACTTAATCAAGGTCAAAGGTCATAATATTCCTCTCACAACATTTGGCTGCAGTCAGCTTTATCAGCTGACTGCTTAACTAATGTTGCTTGTGTTTGCTTTTTTTCTACCACAGGCATCAAAATTTGAAGGCCCAAAAAAACCAAAACGAGTTGAAGTCTCATGAGATTTAACTCCAAAAGTTTTGGGGGCGGAAAACCATTGTAATAACTCCATCCATCCATCCATTTTCTAATCATCTTATCCTCACGAGGGTCGCGGGCTGCCAGATGTCTTCGGGCAGTAAGCGGGGTGCACCCTCAACTGGTTGCCACCCAATCGCAGGGCATACATTTGTGATAACTATGATGAAACCTGAAGAAAGCAGTCTGAACAGAAACCTAAGCAATACAATGTGTGCGATAGCAATTGCGGAAGAATCCATTGCATCTCCAAAACCACAGCTTTTTGGGCAAACAAAAAGGGCATGTTCGTTGCTCCATAACACTGTAGAAGACATATTTTGTTGACATAAGTTTGACAGCTGTTTTCAACTTATTTTTGGGTGCACAATCCAAAACTGTTATCATTTTTTTTCTTCATCACGTCAAGTTTTGGAGATACAGGACCCCATTTTCTAAAAACATATTCAATAAATGTGACTGTGCGTAAATAAAACACGAAGATGGAATGGTTACAACAAGCTTTGAAAACTAATCACACAGCATAAGACGAAATAGAACTTTCAACAGTATGCCCGTGGTTACAAGATGAAGAAAAAAAAATCCTACTTTGCGAGCATATATTGATGGTCCTGATTGGGAGTCTCAATTGTGACTGCACAAAACAAGTTGCCACACAGCTGTAGATGAGTCCAGTCGTATTAAGATGGCAAGTATTACTGCCGCTAATCAGGGGAATTTTGCTGATCTGAACCAGTTTTGAAGACGGCTGGGATATGCTTGAGCATCTCCGCAACCCTCGTAAGTATAAGCAGTTTGATTCATGGATGGATGGTAAGCTGTGGTGAAAAAAAAAAATGACGTGCTTGAAAAAAAAACAAAAAACTACAATTTTGGAATCAGCATGCCAATTAGAGTTTTGATCAGCAGAAAATTCTAACAAAACAGATTTTCTTTTTCAAAGTGTTACCCAGTGTCACACTTCAGTAATTTGTCAAAATAATGAACCCATGAGGGGAATGACCAATAGAATCCATTGTAAAGAAATATTAAATTGACCAGACAGAGGATGTTTCCCTCCAAACAGTGATGGTAAACAAATCGATTTCACCAAGAATATGCCACACTACAAATAATTAGAATAGTCTATCCATTTCATCCATCCATTTTCAACATGGTTTATCCTAATCAGGGTCGCGGACAGTGCTGGAGCATATCCCAGCTGACTTCAAGCAAAAGGCGCTCAACACCCTGAACTGGTCACCAGTCAGTGGCAGGGCACATACAGAGACGAACAACCATTCGCTACCACGTCCACGCCGCCACTGAGTGGAAAACGAACCCTCGTTGCCTGCTCACAAGTCAGGTGAGTGGACCTCTGCACCGGGGTGCCCAAATTGCAATAATATTATTATTTTTTTAAACATTATTTTCAGTAAATCAGTACTTTACCCTAAATTTTACGAGCGTTGAAGTGTTTGTTGACCTTATGAACATGAGTTACAGTAATCACATATTTACGGCATTGTGATGCTGTCATTGGCAAAAGGTGGCTGCAAGGCAACTCCCACTTTCTCCCAACCCCCTTAAGTCACAGTGGTTGCTGATGGCCTCGCATTACTGTTGTCACTCAAGGCCTATGAAGCTGAAGATATTTGATATTAGCTCTTCAGAAGACGGCATTGCAGTGCACAAGTGTGAACGGTTGTCTGTCTGGATGTACCCTGCGACTGGCTGTCGACCAGTCCAAGGTGTAATCCACCTGAGCCCCCCAAACCTAATAGGAACAAGGAGCCCAGAAAATGAATGGGACAACACGACAGCCATTTACATTGTGTGACATGATGGACATTGAAATGCAGCCTCCTCCTTATCGGGTAGCTTGGTGCACAAAGCATTATGTCCAAATCGTCTTTGAGCTCAGGGATGACTGACATCACCGCATTCCAATGCTCATATTTTCCCTTCACAATCAAATTAACATCCCCCCCCCTACATCTCCTTCATATAATAAAGTATAGCTGAATGTATGTGTGTGTGTGTGTGTGTGTGTGTGTGTGTGTGTGTGTGTGTGTGTGTGTGTGTGTGTGTGTGTGCGTGTGAGTGTGTATATACACACTTCCTTTAAACCCCCCAGCCTCCTCAACCCTGGTTACCATGGCAACTCCTTTCCAGAGGCTTGGTATATGAGGCCATTTGATTGTTCCTTGTAAAATAGTGTATAATGTATGGGCCTTATTTTAATTTGAGTCTGGCATTATTGATCTGTCTTTAATGATAGTTAATTAAAAGCAATCATATAATTGATAGAATCTCATCTGTGTTTATCACCCTGCTCTATCTATTAATAAAATCAAGGTGAGGCGTTTGTATCTGAATGGCACACTGAGAGGGGGACGGGTGGGTGAGGGATAAAAAATAAAAATAAAAAAGATTTTACAACAAGTATAGCTGCTCTGCTCCTTTGAGAATTTATGACAATATCAAAATAAAAGGATCTGATCAGCTGAGGTATGCGTTGTAAACTTTGTGCTAAACGCATAAATCGTGATTATTGACGTGACATTTACACAGGCCATCACAAAGGCTTCGTTTATTCATTCGCTTGTTTCTGATGTGCTTTGGACAAACATTTAAAAGGTGCTATTGTGACAAATGTGATGCTGTTTAACTTTAAGGCCCTGATGTCCTATAATTTGTCACAGATTGGGTGTCAGATCTCGGAGGACTCTGCTATCTTATCTCATAAAAACAAACAAGACGCTGTCTTGGAGAAGATTGAGTATCACTTGGGCATCTCCGGCCTCCAAAATCAATTAAATTTGAGACATTTCCCGGCCGAGGGTTGACTATTCAGATTTACACTTGACTTCCGGGACTATATATCTCATCCATACACATATCTCCCCTTTTATTTGCACATTTGACCTTTTGCACAAGTGTCGCCCGTGCTGCGCTGTGATGCGCACCTATTCCAGGAGCGAGCTTCTCCATCGCATGTTGTGTTTAAAGTCAAGGCATAAATCACCAAAGACAAGTTTAGCTCACAGCTAGCAGAGCACTCCATCTTTGAGACAAAACTATGAGTAAAGCTGCGATGAAGCCCTATTAATGCCAGCAGCTGCCTTCATTCCAAGTGCACGGTGAACAAGCATTAAGAGCAGAGCTTTATCTGATGTCCTTGTTCACCGGGAGCTTGTGATTTATGAGCCGGCCACTGCACCCACTTCTCCACATGACCTTAGCACCCATGCAGCTCCTTTTTCCCCCCACTCCTCACTCGGCCGCAAGGCCGAGTCACGGTGCACGACTTCCCTCTAGTGGCCAAACTTGCTCGCGTCTGCTCGAATTCACTTCGTGGCCGGGTGACGAGATTCACCTTTTGTCGTCCGATCGGGTAGAGGTGAAAAATGTACTCACGCTCTGCACTTGTGAAAACGAAAAAGCTGTGATTCAACTCATCTAGTAAAGTACACGTAAAAAAGCACAGAGTCTCAGATGTATTTTAATGTTTTTATTGTTTATTATATCTAATGATTGCACGTGTCTAATTCTGATAACTTGACACAAGGGAAAAAAATTCTTCGTTTGGAACTTGTCACGATTACGTCACACCAACTTCTGGCACCATCTCCAATGCGCCTTGTGGAGCTACAGTAGTAGGCTAACCCTGACCCATGAAGTATGCAAATACAAGTTCTGAATCAAAAATTTACCTGGAAGAAAATGGCCTCCACAAACCCGATAGTGGAGTTTTCGTTAGGTGTCTGTTGGCCCCTTTAAAATTGGCTACTATACCGCCAGGCAGTCTTGAAATCCTCATTATGCAACTATGTACAACTTCTGCCACATTCATCCTCCTTCTGAACTGAATACTGTACATGGATTAATTTAGATCACCCCCCACCTCCCACACACACACACACACACACACACACACACACACACACACACACACACACACACACACACACACACACACACACACACCTTTTTTAACGTTTAAAGGAAATTGAAAAATACCAAAACCTACTGGCATCTATCTGGAATTGCAACTAGGAAGAGAAAAAAAGGTGTCCGTAAATCTCACAAAAGTAGTTTATTGTGCCGCTTACTGTTTATATGGCTTTTCTTTGTATAACAAGAGTTAACATAAACAATGGGTACACAACACATTGGCCATGTTGAAAAAATAGAACGATGAAAACAGCATCATCACCTTAAAAGTTCTGCCTGCATCAACATTACATTACCATGGTAACAGCCCAGCAGAAAGGCATCACACAAAGACACTTGAGTGTGTGAGAGCACCGTAACAGCGGACATCCTATGGCTGCAAACACGCTCGCACGCAGCTCGCCCAAAGTCACTCAAGACTCCGCTACATGTGGAGTGAAATTGAAAGTGAAGCTTTATTTTGGTGAATGGTTCAAATTGGTCAAATGCAGGCCATTTTAATTAAATCATTTTTATATTTTTGCTGAACCATTTTTTTTAAAAATTTTATGATAGTTGGGCGCAGTATGAATGTTCATTTCCACTGTGAAAAATGTCACAGTGGCTGATGGTAATTGAAGAGCGACTGTATATATTTTTTTAGGTGTTATTGGTATAAAAAGTTTGAGAATTACTGATCCACAACATTTGACATGGCTGGAAAAAGAAATGATGTAAATGTTTGAAAATTTATGAATACCAAAATTACCCCTTTCTTGAGTCATTTCCAGCTAAGTATATGCATTCAACGGAAAACAGTTCACATGAACTCAAAATGTGGCTGAGGTATGAATGATTTTGGGCTTCACTGTTCATGCGCGCACGCACACACGCACACACACACACACACACACACACACACACACACACACACACACACACACACACACACACACACACACACACAACTGAAAATGAGGAGACCTGCCCACATTCACGTTATGGGCCCTCCTGTCACGTCGCGACATATTGCTTTCAAGAGAAGAAAAAAAGTAAAATTATGTTCAGTAAAATTCAGCTGCTTTTCCCACCACTGATTGCCAAACGAGACATTTTGGCAACATAGAAATATATAAATGATACATAAGAACACATAGTCCTACACATTTAAAGAGAGAAGTGAGGATATAGCACAAGAAATGATAATATAATGATGGCTTTTTGGGATGAGGAGGCAGCGTGTTGCATGGATGCCGGCCTAAGTGGAGGTTGGCCAAGGATGATGCCGCAAATCACACTGGCAACCACGCTACCTGCTCAGACTTCGATGTCACCTTCTATATACACGCCAAAGGGGTCGAACTAATAAAAACGGGGTCAAGAATACACACGTAAATATTGCCTGTTCCTAGTGCCTGCAAGCAGCTAGTGTTTGGTCCTCACCGAAAAGCCCTGAGTCTTATTCCAAAATATCTTCCGTAAGAATTTTCCTGCTTTCCACTTGCATATGTGTGTTCGATTGCGTGCTGATGATTTTCTTCTTTGTTTCTCCCTCCCTCCATGCTCAAAGCTCCGAAGTTGATAGTATTGCCGGTTGAACATGCCAATGCGTTTATCTTGTACAAAAGTGCTACATGTACGATTAGGTGTAAATCTGCAACAACTGAAAGAGGAGCGTGTGTACAAATAGTGGCCAGAGAACCTGCCAATACTCAAACTACCACCACCACCCCCCCATCCAAAAAAAAAAAAAAATCTGAACTTTTCCTAACTTTGGCACAACACTGAATTCAAAAGTGGCGGCCTGAAAGAGCCCAGCAGAAGAAATTGCTGCAGTCAGGACTACTCACTGCATTGTGTCAACAGTCCTCACGGTTCGATTAGCACTGTCGGCCACAGTGAGCCCCTATCACCATTGCTTAAAAAAAAACCAAAAAAAAAAAAAAAATCAAAAAAACAAAACAAAAAAAAAAAACCAAAAGAAAAACTTGCTGAACTGTTACGGAAGACCCAGCCTGCATTTTGCTTTCCCTCTAAATAGCCTCTCAGGAAAGCTCTTCAAAATAAGGAGTCATACACACACACACACACACACACACACACGCACACATGTGTGTGTGTGTGTATATATATATGGACATCCAAACACAAAGTTCCAGTCAAGTTGGGATATTGTGTTAAACATAAAATTGTGGTAGGTGGCGGGACACCCCAAACTGGTTGCTAGCCAATCACAGGGCACACAGAGACAAACAAGCATTCGTGCTCACACATACACACACACCTCGGGATAATTTAGAACGTTCCTTTAACCTGCCACGCATGTTTTTGGAATGTGGGAGGAAACTGGAGTACCCAGAGAAAACCCACGCAGGCACGGGGAGAAAATGCAAATGACCAAAGTGCCGCCTAGGTTCAACATAATTTGGAAAGTCATTTAAATCTGTTTTTATATATGTTTAACAATTTCCCAGTTTCACTGGAATTGGATGTGTGTGTATGATATACAGTGCACACACACAGACACACAGACACACGCACACATATATATGGACTTTCATAAATTGAGAAAGCAATAACCACAAAAGCAAAGGTTAACATAATGTGATTTGGTTTTGCCTTGTCCATGTGTTCGTTTTGAGAAATGTGCTTTGTCCTCGAAAGATTGGAACAACAAATAGTGGAGACATTAGAGCTTTGCTTCTTCTTGTCATGTAACATCCCCCTTGGCCTTGAAAGGAGTTTGCACGTGTGTGTGTGTGTGTGTGTGTGTGTGTGTGTGTGTGTGTGTGTGTGTGTGTGTGTGTGTGTGTTTTACTGTCATCCCTCCTTTGCTTGATGTGTCTGGACTTCATTTGTCATGGTGCATGTGGGCCGCAGTTTAATGCTTCTGAACTCATACGGCTCCACTGGAGGACATCAAGATGTTTTGAGAAGGCCGGCTTTTTATTGAGGTGAGAGATGGAGTTGATCTGTGTGTGTGTGCGTGTGCGTGTGTGTGTGTGTGTGTGTGTGTGTGTGTGTGTGTGTGTGCGCGCGTGTGTGTGTGTGTATGCGCGCACAAGTGTGTTTGTGTGGGCGTCATCAATCAGTGCATGTGTATGAAATGGGTTGTTCACTGCGCCCTCCCTACAAGGCCTTTCCTGTTGCCATCTAAATCGATGGCATTCAAAACCCCCCACTGCTCGCCATCGCTGTCCGAGCCCCTGTCTCTCTCTTCATCACCCACGTCATCGTCGTCGTCCTCCTCCTCATCCTCAGGTGACGGCTCGCTGCCGTTCTCTGCGGCCCAGCTGTCGTCCTCGTCCTCGGCCTCCTGCTTCAGCACGAGGGCGGGGGGCAGAGGTGGCTGCGGGGGTAGCGGCGGCGGGCTGTCGTTGCGCTCCGTTTGGTCCTCGAAAGCCTCCGGGTTCTCCAGCATCTCCCTGATCAGAGGAGGCATCGGGCCTGGGATTTCCATCTTTAGAGTGATGGCTCTCTCTGCACCTGAAAAAAAAATATGCTGGTATTATGTCTTGATTTCACAAGGGGAAGCTTTATAATATAATATAGGTCAGTTCATCTTAGAAACGATAAACCTTGATCTGGCTTCTGTTTCTGGGGATGTTTAACAATTAGTTTTTATGAATCAGCTGTGATGTTTTTCAGTGGGGTGGCACGGCAGGAAAGTGGTTCACGCATCTGCCTCACAGTTGAGGGGTCGTGGATTAGAAAATTTTCAGCGGTATCGCCAGGGTGACAACACCTCAATGAGGGCTGGGCCTGCGTGCATGCATGTGTCATTCTTGACCATAGCATCCACAGTCAGGCTTTTATGAATTTCTATTCGCACATCTTGACAACAGTGTCCATCACACTCATTATCAAGGAGCACAGAGCCCAAGTAAAGAGCAACATTTTGCTGGGCTTAATTAATTCGACATAGCTCATGCACGGATTTGATAGCTAACAGACAATCGGAGTGATCAGTTGTCACCGACGCCATTTTGCATGCTGCGATCAATGGCTCACTCATTCAAATCACATCTAAAAAGCACAATGACACAAAACTCTCCTCATGTGTCACCCTTCTAAACGTTTCTTTTTACTGAGGTTTGCTCCAGCTTGTACTAAGAGTTGTGCTGGGCAGGATTCGAATATGTTTGCATTTTATTTCATGACTGTGGTGGACGGTATGAGAAACGCTGACTTCTTGGCCATGTCATTTGCTTGCTGCGGAGTGAAGCATTATGGTTTTGATTCATGACGACTCTAAGAATTGAATCTACTTAACTTGAGACAGATTCTTTTCGAGTTTGTATTGAGATCAATTGTATATTTATTCTTGAAATATGCAGCTAATATGAATAACTTGTTACAGAAGGGGTCTAAGAAACAAGCCTCCATGTGAAATTGGCAGAAAAAAAATCATATGGCACATATTATTATCATCATTATTATTATGACTATTATTTTACCTTATTGTCATCTTAATCAAAGAATATGTATCTGACCAAATACAAGTAGTCTTTACCCTTGGTGCTGATGCCCCTGAGGTCCGTAATCTTCATGAGCATGCGGGGGAACATATGAGGCTTGTTGGGGCGACGGCGGCGGGCGTAAATCTTTAAAGCCTCAAGTAGAGGCTCTTGCAGCTTATCCACTTTCTGGGGCTCCTCCAGATCCATACGATCTGATGAAGAATGTAGAGAGCACACCTGAAGCTATTGACTTTGTCATGCATATGCAGTATAAGGTATGCACAAATCCCTGTGACCAGGCAGTGCCGATTGCAAATCAGACTGCAGTACCTCCACAAATGAGGCAGATGGCGCTGAGGAGGCCGGTTTCGGTGTCGTCCATCTCCAGAGGTAAAAGCTGGCCGGCAAAGGCAAACACCAAGTCGGTCAGCGGTCCAAAACCAGCGTTGTGCATTTGAGTCCGGTTCAGAGTCAGGCCATCAGAGAAGGTCATTGTGTCCTGTTCTGGAGTGTAGCGTGTGCAGATCCGAAGCATCTGTTTGGAAGGGGGAGATGTGTGTAACTTGTGGGCTATTATTATTTGCTTTCAACAATATATTGCCGGAAGACAAAACTGTCACATTATTAGTGCCTAACAGTTAGGCACTAATAATGTGACAGTTTTGCATGGTATTGCTTGGTTTTGAGATCAGTTAGGCCCTAAGTGATCTCAAAACCAAGCAATACCCTGCAAGGTCAACCGAGAATAGGCAAATCCTCTTGAATTACCTTCTACATCCACCAGGTGCCAGTATTTCTTCAAACCACAACTAGCTTTTTGCAAACTCATTTGTACGGCATGAAGATGCACTCACCAGAATGTCCAGGCAGGCAGACTTAAGAAGGGTGATCTGGTCAGCGATGGTGAGGCTGGTAAATCCTGGCAACCGTTTGGCGAACTCCACAATTTTGATGATGCATTTGGTAGAGAGCTCGCTGAACTTGTCCCACAGACCCAGATCAAGCTGGACGCGGTGGTCAGAGCTAGAGTTCTGAACACACACAAAAGCACCGATGAATCAGTGTCCTGCCTGCGGAGGCGGTGGGCAACCCTGTTTGCATTGAGCCCTCACAACCCATTTACATTTCACATCCATCAAAGGGGAGAAATCTATTTACATGTTGCATCAATCATGGGGAGGCCTCACAGAGGGTTAAATGGGGAACTGAATTAGTTAGGGCACCAGCACTTTGGGAAAGCTACGGTGGATTTATGCTTTTAAATGCGAACTGTCAGTGACGCTCGAGTATTACCGTACGTGCTGGAAGTTAAAAAAAATAAAAGAAATAAAATTGGTAGAGGTCATACATTTGTGTGTCGGTGTGTGTGTGTGTGTGTGTGTGTGTGTGTGTGTGTGTGTGTGTGTGTGTGTGTGTGTGCACGCGTGCGTGCGTGCGTGCGTGCGTGCGTGTGTGTGTGTGTGTGAGACTTACGGTGGTGTATTTCCCCAGTTGGCAAAGTGACGGGAAGGTTTCTTGATGAGCTTTGCTGACTTTATTGACAAGCTCCTCAAGTTCTCCGCTGAGCTCATAGCTCTCTGGGAGCACCACCTCTTCCTTCACGTCCTTCTTCTTCTTATTTCTGTCATTGCGTACCGCTAAATGAAGTAGGGGGTGGGGGATGGCGGGCGGTCACAGAAAACAAAACCATTTTGCTCGTGCAAGCAGCAAACAGAAGGTTCACTTGTGATCACATGTGACAAAACTCATGCTCTGTGTTTTTTTGTTTTTGTTACCAGCGTCACGACTATGGAAACCAGAAGGGACTAACAACCGAGGTTGCCCTTAACAGTATTAACATATTTCCTTTAGCACAGCTTGGACATTGGCTATCTCCTTTTTATCGCCACTCTCTTCCTTGTCCATCTCTCTATCAATTTGATAGGCCAGTCTTCTTTCTCCCTCCTCTCCCTCCTCCCATTCTTTCCTTCCTCTCAGGATATCCAGTAATAGCAGAGGCACAATGTGATCCCGGTCTTAACGTACATCCCACACAAACCATTACACCCACGTGCATGTCCCAGGGGCTGTGCGCGGGGCGCCAAATTGCCGTTTGCGCCCGGACGGCCACCCGATTTCTGGAAAGGGCAGAAGTGTGCCTTTTTCTTTGTGCAAATGGTGTGAATTCTGCCATCCCACCACCACCGCGGTAATTTTACATGTTTTCTGCTTACGTTCAGCCTGGGTGTGCTGTAGTAAAAGAAAGTAGTCATATGACAGCCAGAGTCACATTGACAATCACAATGCGGATCCTGACCCCATGCCTCCGACAGTACAGGATAGCGCAGCAACAGGCTGCACACACTTCAGTCGTTAGTTTTGACTTTCCGCCGCAGCCATTTAACTTGCACATAGTGAGTAGGACTTGAAATACGCTGATAGCAATACATGAAGCCCATTTATCCTGCGGAATACATCCCAGACCAACTGGCAACTGATGAAAGTCTGTGATATTGTGCAACCTTCTTTATTTTATTTATTTGTAAACAGTCTGTTAGTTTTAACCCGAGCACACGCTTAAGATGAAACACTTTTGAAATGATAAAATAAACACACTTTTGAAACATGCTGCAAATCTATTTGAACGCAACCTGCAAAACTGCATGCGGGATAGGGTTGGGCGGTATTTCGGCGATACGGTATCCCGCCTTGTCTAAAAATAGCAACGGTGTCACTTTCAACACCGACGTCAATAAATGGCAGTGCGCGGCGACCTAATACGACATTAAATATCATGCTTTGATAGCACATACAAAGGTGCATTTGTATTTTTAACTCAGTATTACTATAACTAAACTAATCGTAGGCGATCATGTTTCTTTTCACCACCCGGGGACTGACATTCCATTCCTCACGTGACAGCCAATATGACCACGAGACGAGGGGCGCATTCAAAAATTCACTCTCACGCTTGTGCACTGCTCTGATGAGATTGCGTGTGTTTGGAGCGGCAGAGTGAATTTCCAAAGATGGTCCAGTGAGTTGTTCCCTCCATAAATGCAACTCCTGTAATTCGGCATCGTTTCTTCAGTTGTTAGTTCAAACGGGAACTGTGCAACAAGTTGCTAAGTTGTGAAAGACTTTCTGAGATGCTAACTTGGGGGGAATTCGTGATCGTTTAGAAAAAAGAAGCAAAGAACATACATTTCAGGCAGGCGGCTGGCAGGATCATAGATATTGATAGAGCATAGATATCGATAGAAAGAGCCTTCAATCTGAGTGGCTGCTGTGTTGAAATGACACATTACAAAATGACGTGGCTTATATTATAGCTGCATGTCAGATGCTTGTAATAAACCAATCTGCGTCAAAATCGCCAAGGAATGAAATGAGTTAAGAATGAAGAGAAATAAGAGGCTCAAGGAGTGCATGTATCACGTGTCGCATGGCTACCTACGCATTGCTCTGTTTTCAAAAAAGCGTTTTGGACAAAATACCGTGTAGACAAAGCACCGCAAAAGTGCCCTTTATTTATCATTGATCAAGTTCAATTAGTAATCCATTCGAACTTGGTTCAAATGTCAACGAACATTGATTGCGGATTTGGGCTATGAGTCCAGACAAAGTTGCGGCGGTTGGCGCAAACTACAAAATAAGCCGAAAATTAGCGACGGTATTACTGCACACGCTGGTGTGGTGACGAGATGGTGAAACGGTGACCAAATCTGAATATTGTCCAACCCTAATGCAAAAACTGTCTAGAGAAAATACTGAATGTGTTGTAGCCGCTGTGTTTTAGGTGTAATATGTGCCCTTAAGAGGCGGGGCCTGCTGAGGTGGCATGTAGCGTCGGTGAGTCTCAGTGTGTGTGTGTGTGTGTGTGTGTGTGTGTGTGTGTGTGTGTGTGTGTGTGCGTCTGGGTGTGAGCTGTGACTGACAGCAGCTCCTGTGTGAGCGAGTCCACATTGTTTATTGTTTGCTTGTGCATCGGCGACTCTGGTTTTCCTTTCCCGCGTGTTTGACAGAAAACAAAAAATCAGCCTTGATACAACAGTGGAAAACTGTTTCGAAAAGAGATGCTCAACTGTCAAAATTTGTAAACCGTATAAAAATGCCGATGATACTGATCAGACAAATGTTTGCAATGTGGATACATGTTTGAAATCCATCACCTTGTGCTTGAAAATAAAAACCTTAATGAATTGTATTCAAATGTCCATTCCTCTTTCAGAGTGAAATTGTAAACCTCAAATGTATTCCTGAGTGAGTGAGAGAGTGAGTGGGTGGGTGGGCGAGTGAGTGAGTGAGTGAGTTAGTCAGTCAAGGAACTGGAATGGTAGCGCTCACCTTCCTTGGACATGCCAACCTCAAAGCACTTCTGCAGCCTGCAGTATTGGCAGCGGTTGCGTGTGACCTTGTTGATCTGACAGTTCTTGTCTCGGTGGCAGGTGTACACCATGTTCTTCTGGATACTGCGACGGAAGAAACCCTAAAGCATGGCGAAGGACCGAGACAAAAGGGGAGAGGGCAAGAGAGACGTTCTCCATTATAGTCGAGCCATCATATGACGTGACATTTTAATTGCAAGCCAGCCTTTCCTGCGAGGCAATCTCTATTTTTAAACGTTGCAGTTCGATGCTCTTTCTTTCTTTGCAATTTCATTTCCTCGGGTAATAGAAGCCAAAGTAATTTTCCAAATGCGAGAGAGCAGAGTAGTGTTACTGCATCACTACAGTGAGATCTTCTCACCTTGCAACCCTCACAGGAGCTGACCCCATAGTGATACCCTGAGGACTTGTCCTGGCACACAAAGCAGGGCTTGTAGACACGAGGTGGGGGAGGTGGAGATGGAGAACTGGGTACCATCTCCTCTGAGCTGGTGCTCTGTGTCTCCACCGCTACAGAAGGGGGGAGCAAGAAAAAGAGCAGAGCACATGAGCATGTCATATGTCACAAATTGTTGTACTGCGGCGATGGTGTGTTCCTTCCAATACATGAAGCACGATGACTGTTTACAATTACTTTCATGAAAAGCCAGTGCCATTTCTGTTCTCGGTCATTGATTTGTCAAGCCAACAAGAGACTTGAGAGGTAAAAAAAAATGGATGGAATCATAGAAAGAAAGTTTCAGCAGATATGGTTTTAAAAGGTAAAACAGGACATGTATTTTCAAATATTCTTGTCAACACAAAGGAGCAAAATGAGTGTTGTATATTATGTTGTATGTTGTGATTTTGTAATGGGCTCATCTTGAAGTTGGTCAGTGAAAAATACCGCTTATATTCGTATAAACCAATACTGGGCACAGAGATGAATAAAATTTGAACTACATATACCCGACGAAATCTCCGGAAGCCAATTACTATTCTGAGTAATTGTGAGGACACATGTGACTGCTTGTCAGTTTTTTTATGTTGACTGACGGATCTTCAGATAAGGCTAGGTGACTGAGTGAGTCAAAACTGGCTGCTCATCATTCCACACACTGACATTGGCCCATGAGCACAAACACACACACACACACACACACACACACACACACACACACACACACACACACACACACACACACACACACACACGTACATCATGTGCGCCAAATGTGACACCAGCACCACAATGTTGAGGTTAGTAATGTGACCTCCAGTCACATACTGCAATTGTTACGCTACCTTAAACTTGAGTATTTTCTCCCAGTGAGTGGGACAGATACAGGGCTGATACATACATCTTAAATTGCCCGCCAACATGCGCGAGCGTACACACAGCACCAGGCCCTCTTCACGCACATGCGCCTCTATCAACTTTCCCCATTAGTCACCCTTCAACTTCAACACCCCCCTTCAACTTGGTATCCCGCCACCTCCTGACACACCAACCCTATTTTTCTCTTGTTTCCTGGCCCTAAATTCCTCAGTGCAGCCCTGCCAGGTTTTAATAGAGGCCTGGGCTCGTAAGGCGGCCTATAAAGGAGGTCCCATAGCCTGGCTGGAGGCCCCGGCCAGGCTGGCCTTCACTTTATTGGGACTCGGTCACCTTGGGCAGCTATTCACACTCACACCAGCTGTAGCTCCCTGCCCGTTAAAAAAACAGCCAATCATAAAATAAAAACTGGGAGGCCCTAAAATTCGAGCTTTTACTACACCCACCTCCCCCCAGTGCCCTCAATGGAAAGCACAGAGGGCCAGCCTAAACTTAACCTACAAACCCCACCCCATTCTTCCCCTCTCTCACACCCAAGGCTGCAGCGAAAACCACCAGTTTGGCTTTTTACAAGGAAGGGAAGACTTCAAAAGGAAGAAAGAGGGACATAAATGGAGGAACTTGATTGGGACGAGAGAAAGGGGTGAAGGGTGCAGGAGGGGGTCACACAGTGAAGGAAAGTCTTGTTCAAGACCAAGCTGACCATTCGGACCACTTGTGTGCACGGTGGCCAAAGGCGAGCTCATTGATGACTCCAACAGAAATATGTCAGACATTTTTCTTCATGTCGGCTGCAGCTCCAACATCTGTTTTTCATATAATTTGACTGTTCCAATAGAACGCTTTGGAATCCACTCGTAATTTAGTCCCGAAACGCTTTATTTGCTGGAGGTAAAACATGCTTTCCATTGTTTTTCACAGCAAGTGTCAAAAAAGGACCAACCATACGTATGTGGCGTAACGCACGGTGGATGATGTCATCAAAATTGAGCTCAAGGGCGCATTCTGGAGAGTGCCGTTTTAGGACGTGACCACAAAACGTTTGAAGGTGGCTCCTCGGAAATTCACAACTCTTGGACTTTGCCGACCTCAATCGCTTGACTCCACTCAGTTCACCCCCAGTCACTTAACACAAGGCGCCACACTCACTGCGTTTACTTGCAATCAATAAGGCTTTCAAAACCTATTCTTTGGCAATATTTGGGTTTTGAAAGGCCACGTAAAGGTGCGCAAAAACCCGAATAAAAACCGATGAGGAACCCCTTTTCCAAACCAAATATTTGGTCATACACCACAATCGGTTACCTCCTTGCAACGAAACATTGGTTGGTGTTCTGCGCATGAATCTTGGTCTTTTGAGCACAGGAAGTACTTGTATGCGCGCCGTCTGTCCGCAAAAACTACCGGAAATACACAAGTAGACACACACAAACATGGTGAAATTCAGGCGTAGTACAGAAACACACTTTTAGAGGGAGGAGGAAACAGATACCCATTAGTGTAGTGAAGGACATGAATTTAATGTGTTTTGCGCGCGAGAGAACGTAAGAAGCAGAAATGACGTCATGTGTCCATGCATCACCATTCAAATCGAGATATTCCATTTCCCGTGTACATGCGAGTCAGTCTGTCGGCTGGCGCTTGTAAATGGCGCATCCCAAATGTTTCAGAAACCGCAATGTTGGCCTCCACCAGAATATTGATGGCATGTAAACATAGTGTGTAAGAGGAGCCATTCGTGAGCCCCTTTCGTTGGTCTCAACTCGGCTCATCACTGTTTAGAAAACAAAACCCTGTGAAACGAGAAGCCCTCCTTATCAGCGCACCCAATGCCTAGGGCCTCATTTGCATGACAATCCGCCCGCAGAAGCCAGCTGATGATGGACGGAAGAGATGAGAAGATGAGAGGAAGAGAGGATAGGACACACACACATGGCATTTAGGAAGGGGACGGGCTGGGGGGGCGGGGGGGGGCAAGAGAAGAAAGAAGGTGGACTAGTTGACTTATCAGTAGCCACTGTTAGTTTCCAGCCAGGTATCAACTTGATAATCCTTTCTTCCATTGTGGCCCAAATGCAGTGACCAGGCTTAACACACGCACGCACGCACGCACGCACGCACACACACACACACACACACACACACACACATCCTGATACGTGATCAGTGGCTACAAACGAACAAACAGCAACCCACCTGGACTCTGCTGCACTTAAGTGCTCGAGACTGGGTGGCAATGAGCGGAATCATTAGCCTCATTGGGCGGGAATATTAACTGACAGAAATAGCATTTTAGCTGGAGGCGACCTCACACAGGTCATTTATTTTAAATTCTGGGTCGTGTCAGTTGATCTACTTAGGGTTGGGCATATATAACAGCAAGGGCAAAAAAGGCAGCGAGCAGGAAAAGGAGTGTGTGTGGACTTTCTGGTAACACTGAAGGCGCCTGTTGTTCGCTAACTGGAACTGGGAGTGTTTCTTCTGTATATGAGCAAAGGCGTGACTATGCGGCTCGTGCTTGGTGTTGCAACAGCCTGCTTTTAACTGTGCAGCATATGACAGTCTGGCAGCGTAACAAGTCCTCTTTCACAATGGGCCTGCAGAGCTTGTCAACGGTACGTGACTCGTGGGTGGAAGGGAATCTTTGATGGGATGCTGCTCCATAATTGCATCAACCCTGGCAAACCCGTATTGCTGTACGGCGTGAGAACACCGTTCCATATGGTGTGTGAGTGATTGGCACGGTCCTTTTCCATCTCTCGTTCCATCATGTGCACAAGGCACGCTCACAGCCGCCTCCACGTTTGATTTGTAAAGGGCAGACTGTTCCTAGCAGTATACCAGTGCGCGCCGCTGTTCCCCATTGAAATACCCTGTGTGTGATGGCCTCATTATGTTCATGTTTTTGCTCTTCGTGTGATGGCAAGCGTGGGTTTGTGGGGCCTTTGTCTCCATCTTTACCTTCATTAAACAGGCTGCAAAGCTTGCGTGTTCCTGACTCAATTTGCTGAGCAGTAAAAGGGTGTGCGAGGCTTGGAGGGGGCGTGTGAAAACGGGGCACAAGTTAGGGCTCTCTGTTCAAAGAGGGCTGTTTGACTGGGCAGGCAGAAGGGGAGCAGATTGAGCACGAGGTGGGTTGGAGGACTTGCTGGCACCTTTGCGGGTGCCCATGGCTCGTTGCCTCAGGATACACAGGGTGGCACGGCAGCAGATCTGCATCAAGACCTGGGATTTAAAAAAAAAAAAAAAGAGGAAAAGAAAGTACCACACCCTTGTCGTAGTGCCACTTTCCTCTTTGTCTTTCAACCCACGTCTTCCTGCCATCCCTCTGAGGCCTCTGCTGCAAGGTCCCGCATACAACACACTCATTTCCTTCCCCTTTTTTGGAACCAGTTTTTCCTGAGGATCTCCGTCACCGCTTTTGTGGCTCTCTATGTGTACCGCTTACGTTTCCCACAGCTCACATCATTCTGCTGTTTCGCTCAAGCTCTGTTGCACTCCGTTGAGTCACTTGCAAACTTTCATGCACAAAGTCCATCAAGAGTCCATTGTGTGACTTTCACAAGGCACAGGCCCCGGACAACAGCACACACAATGTAACCTGCCCACAATAGCGTAAGAAATGGTTGATACACTGTAGTGCTGCAGTCAAAAAAACGAGAGGGAGGAAGGTGCGTATTGACGAGCAGGAGGTGAGACTGAGCAGTAGACAATTTGTAAACCTCGTTACCTGCCACACACACACACACACACACACACACACACA
>NW_017806160.1:849406-868687 GCF_001891065.2 Hippocampus comes | reverse complement strand
GGCCCCCCGCCCCAGGCTGTGTAACACAGGGTGGGGCTGCTGATTGGAGACACTGACGAACTGGAAGCGCTCACCGCTCAAGTCCTTCGAGAATTTATTCTGACCAAAGGGCAACAGGCTACGCTTCCTCATACTAGGTGCACACACATGCCAAATATGCGCACGCACACACACACACACACACACACACACACACACACACACACACACACACACACACACACACACACACACACACACACAAACGCGCACAGGCTACAGAAGCTCCGCCTTGCTCGCTGATTTGTGAAAGTGTCAAATAGATCGGTAGCCACAAGTATGAGGCTGCTGGGCGCACTCCTGAGTAATAAAAACACACTCTAAGATGGCCAGCAGTTGTAGGAAAACACACACGCACACACATCCATCCAGGAATTCACACCAATCTGTTAGAATCAGCAGAAAGCCATGAAATGAGAGAGACAGGCCTGTGAACGAACGCGTGATTCAAACATGTAATCTGAGAACAGATTTAGTAAAACATTTTAGTGTTTAATCACAGGTGCCACAGTGGCTGCAGAGGAAATTTCAACTTTTGAGTACGTCATGGCATACAAACACGCACGCTCCCCTGATAAAAGTGCACGCAGGCAGAGGAAGAAGGGCAGCAGGTAGGATGAAACAATATGCTTAGGGCACATTTCGTTAGTCTAATAGCATCGTAGCCAAAGTTACATTTGTGTGGACGACTGATATTGTCACGGTAAGTTCAAAAGGACTTTGGCAATTATGCGGTGACGCAAACGATTTTAAAAAGTGGAATTATCCTTGAGGTCAGACGGTGCTCCCAAAGCACTCTTGCTTCTTAACAGCACCTCATAAAACAGCCTTTTGAGATTTTCTTGATGGAGTCAGCCAAGCCAACATTTGGCAACAAGCTTGTCAAAGACACACACAAGTTGGCTTCAAAGTCCAAACGGACTGTCCTCGATGGAAGGGTTCGTGAAAATTTCCTTGAACAAAACCTGAGCGAGGAGACATTTAAATTAGAAGATAAAAATAAGGGTCAGGGAAGGAGAATATGGTGCTCAATGTCATCAAAGGATTTTTGAGACTGGATTTTCATGGTAAATGCAGGCGAAAGAAAACAGCCAAGTGCAGTTGTGTGGAAAATATGCGGCCTCCCGTCCCCGTGGTGAGCTCCAGCTGATTGTTCATCTGCCCACCAGAAGAGCGCGGTGCACAGCTTTACTTCGGTGACTGGAGAGTGAACCCAAACCTGGCAACGTGGCTCAGCCTTGGGCCATTGATCATGTCAAGAACACAGGAACGAGCGACAGGCGGGCAAGGAAGCCGACAGCGAGCCGAGGAAGCAGACTGGCGGGACAAGGAGAGAAAAGAGTCATCGAGGGAACCCCGCAGCCTTTGATCCTCGGGTTGTTTCTCGTCCTTACAGACTTCCTCTCACCATCTGTAGGCAGAGCTCTCACCTGTCTGTCTCTGGCAAGGTCTCCAGCACTCATTCAATGGCTATTGCTTCCTCTCTACAACAATAGAAAGCTACAAAAGTAGAAGTTGCACAGCCACGACTGCAGCCTCGCTCTGCCAGAGGAAGTGAGGGGAGAGGAGGTTAATGTAAACAACAACAGTAGTACTCACTCCCACCCGTTAGGGAAGCGCTACAGACCAAAATCAGCAAATGTAAGCCTCAAGTAGGAAAACACAGGGCTCTGTTCCGACCTGAATGGACATGTGTTGAGGTTTTACGAAGACGAAGCCATCTAAAGACTGGAAAAAAGCTCGCAGAAAAACAGTGCAACCTCGAGTTACGACTGACCCTTTTTACAAACTTGTCAAAAAGCCGCTTCTAGTTACGTCCGTACATGTTTCGTTAAGAGAACCATCTCAGCAGGAATGAATCTGGGTCGTGCCTCTTGCGCTATTTCACCATTATTGGCTGTGCGTAACTCATTGCCATAGTGGTGCTGTTTGTGTTTTATCCTCTCAATTCGACTTGAGATAGACTTAAAGTGTACCGTTGGGCTGTCAGCGCCCCCCGCCAAAAAACCCCACATAAAACTCAAGTCTGCCCCAGGACAGCATAACGATAGACAGCTGTTGTGTGACGTCACAAGTTATGCTTAAACAGACGTGCTTCTTCCAATCAGAATTCTAGCAGCGGCCGCCTAGATTTCCGATGAATGTGGCAAAAAAGCAAGTTTCTCTGCATTGTTCTTTTGTGTCCAAAAACTCCCAATTAGAAAACAGACACACAAAAGAAAAAAAAAAACAAAAAAATCTCCCCTCCTCATTTAACGGGTAAGTCAACCCCCAAATTTTCTTGACAATAACATATGTTTTATGCAGCCCCACAAGTGTAAACCTGGTGTTCTGATGACTATTGCGTTTGTGGAATATGAGTGAAGCAGCAGAATTCAGGGAGCGGCCATTTTGCCACTTACTGTTGACTGACAATGACATGGCAATCAAACCTCAACTATCAATTACGAGTCCGGCCCTCTCCTTGTCCAATATAAGGAACATCTAACTCCAAAAATTCCCACAAGCAAACTTGAGTAGAAAGTCTTTGCTGGAATGTCAAAGCTGCTTTGGATGCAACACTCTTTTTCTGCGGCCACTTAGCTGTGTCCCAATATTTTTCCCAACAGAGCGCAGCTAGCAATCCAGCTTTGAGCATAATAACTTCGAAAGCATCACTTTAAGTCAAGCCAAGTTAGGGAGGAAGAATGACAAATGAGAGTGAGCGAGCGACCAAAAAGCGATTGTGGCTTTCCGGTGCCCAAATGATTTGCCATCAGCGTCACTGTGGTGACGTCTGAAACTAAAGCAACGGGCACTAACCTACCTGAAACGTGCCAATGGGCTTATAGACAACTGTGTGAGTTATTCTGAGAAGCTGTTGCTCTTAAGAGTTTTCTGGCAACGGACTTCAGTGCAAAGGTTTTGTTTTACTTTTTTCTTTTTCTGTTAGGTCAAGCATTTTGCCATGTGGAGAAAAAGTCACAAAGAAAAGTCAATTTAGTGTGCTGTCTTTCTGTGTCGATACAGGCCTGTGTGGTGCTCGTGCAAGAGCAACCTCCAAGTATCAAGAAAAAGCACTACACACTGTGAGAACTTTGCCCATGAGAGTGTACCTTGCAGTCCTTCTGCATTTTTGAAGAAAGCATAAATCATCCCAGCAGCGCCTCACTGCTTTGCTGGATGACTTCCTGTCTGTCAGTATAGCTGGCTTCTTCCCTGAGTGTTTTTTGGCATACATGCTCAAACTTTGGAGCTGGAGTTGACACATCCTGGCCTACAGACACCAGGACTACAGTAAAGATAAGGCGTCTGTAGCCAGAGAGCGCCTTACCCTGCTCCTGAATGTGCCGCATGTGCATAATGGGAATGTGTTTCTTGTGTAAGATATGCTCCTGGGCTCCACGGAAGAGTCAGACACCTGGTTCATGTCAGCTTCTGCCGAGAGATTCGGATCGATGTTGGCCAGTGGCTTAAATGAGTTCATCCATGCGAAAAATGCACAAAAGGGACCGGCCGTTGAGAAAGCAGCAGTGAAATGAAAGGAAATATAATCACTGTGGCAGGGAAAACCGTGTGTCCAAAGTAAATAAATACAAATCGGACTAGAACAGAACCAGAGACTAAAATAAACATGGACATTTCCACATCTGTACACGAGGCTATTTGCAGAGTTCACAGTGAGGCAAAAAAATGTGTGGTGCTGGTTCAAGGGTATGGCAGTAGGTTAGGGAGAAATGTGATGACTGAGCTGCTGTAAGATGTGAACATGTTTCCGGCTTTGAGCAGAAACACACAACGGTGTCTCCTTAGGGTTCCCATTCAAATTCAAAGGATTCAAAAAATAGTTAGCGCCTTCGCCCTCGCTCGCCATGTAAACATACACAAAGGCAAAAAAAAAAAAAAAAAAAAAGGAGGTTGCAGAATCGGTCTGCCGGCTTGCTCCTTCACCATCCATCCGTGAACCCCAACAAAAGTTGTCGCCTGCCCAAACACTGCTGCACAAACACAGGTCAGTCACACAGGGAGAAGGCTCAGGCCCGTCTGGCTTGAGAGGCCCGTCTTGGCCTCGGTTTCCCATCACAGTCAGCCCCCTAGCAACGCTGGAGCCAAGCTGTCAGTCAATAACACGGCGATAACAGGGCTGCTCTCTTCACACATGGCTCCGAGGTGACATGCGCATGCTCCTATATACACTGTACACACCCATCAAAATGCTGTGGGCTCGCCGTTAGAGTTGTGCACACAAATGCACACTCGTGCACACGCGCACGCACACACACGCAAAAAGGCTGCCAATTGCCCACGCCTAAGAGCGAGGGACTCTGTTCTCAGTAAACAGCAACAATAGCAGCAGCCAAGTATGAAGTATGCAAAAGTCCACATTTTGCACTCCGCTGACATGCAGCGCTGTTGTCATGGATTCCTCAGTTTCATGTTGTGGCTCAGATTTTTCCGATGAATGGGATTCTCCCTATTTATTTGGTTGTAGGCAAGCGCTCGGTGTGAAATACCGCAAAGAGATTTTAATAAGATGGACCGGAAGGTACTGAGACATATTCAGTCTCTGCGTGGTTGAGGAGTTTTATTTACAGCCGTGTAAGTGTCGCTGCTGAGGAGGGCTATAAACTGCCATTAGCGGCCACGCCAGATTCCAACACGGGGTTGTGGAATCCAGCCTGGCACATGGACTTTCTCTGGATTGGATGCGGCGGTTTGGGTACCCAAACAGGCACGTAAACACTGCAGTCATTGACATACAGGAGTTCGCATATAGATTCCACACACGCAAGCACGGCATCGCCGGCTGTCATTTGTCTAGAAACAGAATGGCACACATGAGAGAGGCCTTGTGGAGAAAGCAACGAGCAATCGGAAAGACGGTATCTGTTTATTTATAGGCAGTGCTGTTTATTTGTCTGTTGGTGGGATACAGCAACACAAGTGGATCTTCAACTGACAACATATTGGAAGATTGCCATTTTCCACCGCTGCAAATGCCAATACCAATCGCGCTCTCACAGGCTGGTAAAGGCAGACCCACGGACAGGGCGTCTACTTTGTTCCTTCATGAAACTTCATCAAAAGGTTGGCGAGTGTGTCTACAGTAGACCTTGGTTTCTATTTTGATGTAACATGGCAGATATGTTACAGGAATGGTGGGTATAACATCTGTGTGCTCGGGGCTGTTTGATCAGAAATACCTATTTATGTACTGTACACAGTCAAAACAGCAGCGCGCAAAATAAGATCTGCGCTGGCGCCAAGCCAGTGGGGTGTCAAATTACAGAATAATGAGGGATCGGGCCTTGGAACATGTCACTCTGAACGACACTGAAGTTGTGGGAATGCTCTGGTTGACATAGCGTGTGGGCTTTGTTGGAGCATAATAGTTTGCTGAAACAAGTGAGGGTCCGCCTCTCTCTCATATCCATTGCCACCCAGTGACCTTGGAGCAGCTGACTACTTAACCCTTTTAACTTTAGCACATTCATTTGACATTATCTTGAAGGGATCAACAGGGTTTTTGTATATAGCAGCACGGACAAGTAGTCATTAGAAGCGCGAGCTTTGTAGCACAAGTCTCCTGCATGCTCTCCCCCTTACATACACCCCCAGCCAACGACACCGCCACAGAAAAGATAGCACTATCTTTCCTGCGCCCGGGCCCCCCAGGCATTCTAATCTTTTAATTGAATCTTTTGTCATTAGAATGAAATAACTGTGGACTTCCATCAAGGGGGGAAAGGATCAGGCCAGAATGCAGCGGTGGTCAGAAGTACAGTAATTCCTGCCCATTCTGTTGAAACTTACAGGCATTTCAATCACCTTGGGTCTGAGTGGCACAATCAGGGAAAATAATGAAGTGTGTGTGTGTGTGTGTGTGTGTGTGTGTGTGTGTGTGTGTTTGTACAATGGCACATACAGCACGTTGACGGACATGTTACCGTCCCATCAGTTTCTTGAGCACGTCGCTAGCAAGCGTCAAGCTTGAGAACCAAATAAATGTTGTGGAAAACTGGGATCGAGGAATTTGTTTTGGTGGGAGAGAAGCACTTCCCCTTCTGGTGACCCTGCAGAACCGCTCAGCGTAATTGCCTCATTCTTCTAAGCAAATGAACATTGACGGAGAGGCGATTGGTCAGCTCGGGCTCCCTCAAATGGCTTCCCTGGCAGTTGACTAATTCAGTTCTCATTGACGTACGACTAAATCAGTGTCCATTATCTTTACGTGTAAGGCAGCTCAGATGTAGCAGCAGCCCCGTGGCACTTAAGGGCATTATACAAGTCAAGCTGGTTGAAAGGGTCCCCTTTTCCGGCAGCTGACAAGGCTGCCACACATGGAGCAGAACTGACATTGGCCAGGCCGCAGCCCCTGACTAACCTCTGACATTGAGGTCTCCCTCTGCTGAACAAAAAAACAGGAAAACTGACCACACACTTTTAAATCCTCCGATTGTTCCTGGGCTGACAGCCAACAGTAGTGACACTTATCACCGCCACAGATTTAACACCAACACAATAGTGTGCACTCATGCTGCTGCGAGATCTACTGAGCATAAATGTTTTCATGGCACTTTGCACACTGTGTGTCACCTCAAACAAAAAGCATTTTCAAATAAAGTGCTTTGTTGAACTTTTTTTCCCCAATTCCTTGAGCTAAACGACACTAGTATTGGACTGCGAATGAACAGTGCAACTCTTTACAAATCATGTGGTTATTTTGGTGTGCGGTATGACGAGCCAGGCAGGTTTTTGCGCGGTGCAGCTGGAGCGTCTAATGAGATATCAGTCTCAAACATCAATTCATCAGCCTCACTGATGAGGACAATGAGGAGCAACTGCTTCGGCAAAGAGAGGCATTATGGCTCCTCGTGTAGAGAGGCAGCCGTGTTTACAAAGGTTATTGGGACTGAAACAGTACACCACAGCAGCCTCCACTTTGCTCAGCGCTGCTCGACTCCACTCCCTTTCCCTCGGGGCAGTTTCTCAGGACTCTTTTTTTTTTTTTTTTACCTCTTTGATTTTCTGGAACAAAGCACGACAGAAAAATGTACCTCTGGAATCCAGAATGACTGAGTTGAAAAGGAGGGAGGTTCAGGAGGGGTTATAGATGCCTGATTGATTCAATAAACAAATTTCATCTTGTTATCATCAGGACTCCCCTCACTCAGCAGAGCGGGCCGCGCTGGCTGGAGTCCCCCCCCCTCCCCCTGGCCTCTGCCTCCACTGACAGGGCATCTGTCTTCATTAAAGCTGAGCCAGTGTGCATGACAGCCACTGAAACGCTGGTGTCTTCACGATTAATGAAGACAGATGACCCAATACAACAACCCAACAACCCTAGGCAGTGAAAAGGAACAAAAAGCAGGAGAAGGGTCAAACAGAAATAAATGAAAAATGATCAGAGGCCAATTGTGTTTACCCGACTGTCCCATCTCTTAAGATTTGTTTCCATCGTCACATCTCGCTTCTTGCTTCCTTTACACTTCTCCCACCATATCATGCAAACATAGACGGATGCTCGCTCCTTTTCTAACCTGCCGTGCTCTCAAACACGCACTCCTGGAAGTGCGTGAAAACGGGCCACTGTTTTGTCTGGCCGCAGTGAGGCCAGTTGTTCCAATTGGAGGTGCGAGATGAGACGAAGAGGGGTGGGGGGCTCCCCGTGCGCATTCCGCATTTCTGATTTATTCATTCATTTTCCCGTTAAATAATTAATCTGCTTATTAATTCATAGCTTCATGTCAGACTCAGGAGGAATATCATTATCCATCTAGTATCCAAAAGCATAAACAAACCTTCGACCTTTGGTTGCTGCGGGAGCCTACGTTCAACTTTTATCATCTGTTATATTGAGCAGGCTCCATTTGTCATTAACATTTCATGAGAACCACAGGAGAACCCTTCTTTCTGATGTCAAGCTCACATAATGAAATGTGGAATCAGGCCAGGCAAGCACGCAAAGACACACGCGCACACACGCACACACACACACACACACACACACACACACACACACACGCGCACACACATGCACACACACAGCATATCATATCATAGCACAGAGTTTCTCTCAGATGGCTGAACAGCTCAAACCAGCTGTGGGCTGAGGGGTGTGGGAAGTGGAGGAGAGGAGACTGTCTGTCCCAGTCCCAGTCTCTTCCTGTGTTGCTCGGTAGCCCCTGACAGCAGCCCCCTTGGCTGAGCCCTGAGGGGTAAACAAGCCAGCGACTAAGTGTGTGTGTGTGTGTGTGTGTGTGTGTGTGTGTGTGTGTGTGTGTGTGTGTGTGTGTGTGTGTGTGTGCGCGCGCGCGTGCATGTTTGAGAAAGACAGAGCAAGATGTTGTGTCATGTGAGAAAGCCAGACAGGATGCCACTTACACTGAACGCTGGCACTGCCTGTCCAAGCAAAGGGGTCCAGCCCCGCGAAGAAGGGGCTCGCCTTCCGCAGCATGCATGTGCCGCGGCTGGTGACATCATAGAGCTGGCGGGGGCCCATTCCCAACGCCTCCATGCAGTCGAACATGGCACCCCCCCCCACCACCACTCAGGAAAAATCTATGTACGATCGCTCAGTCTCGTCTGCGCTGCTTACATCAGCGACTGCAACAAACTGCAGCAACAGCTAGCTGGAAATGCCGCCGCTCTGTTCCTCGCTTGTCTACCTTCGCCTTGAGTTCCAGCCCCTCTTCCGCTCTCAGCTGGAATGCAGATCTGGTTCCTGGCTGACTGAGTGGCAATGGGCTGGGCTGGGGTGGGCTGGTCTGGGCTGAGCTGAGCGTGACTCTAGTCTCTCCCCCTGCCTGTCCTTCCTGAGCTGCTCCCCGTCTGCTGTAACAGACCTAAATAACAACCTCTCGCAGCTCTGCCAGACCCAGACACTGCGGAGTGAACCAACTGCCTCTGCGTGACGCTCACTGAGGGGGGAGGAGAGAGAGCTAGAATGCCAGAGAGGGTGGGGAGGGCTGGGGAGGAGGATCGGGGCCGGGCCAGCAGAGCCTGCATGGGAGGAAAAGCTGATCTGGTTAAAGGACAAAACTTTATTCCCATTCTTTTTTCCTTTTTTTTTGCTGTTTTGTCAGCCACTTTTGTGCCTCAGATTTCTAGCCCCAAACACAGCCTCCTCCCCGCCCCTCTTCCGCTCTCAGCTGGAATGCAGATCTGGTTCCTGGCTGACTGAGTGGCAATGGGCTGGGCTGGGGTGGGCTGGTCTGGGCTGAGCTGAGCGTGACTCTAGTCTCTCCCCCTGCCTGTCCTTCCTGAGCTGCTCCCCGTCTGCTGTAACAGACCTAAATAACAACCTCTCGCAGCTCTGCCAGACCCAGACACTGCGGAGTGAACCAACTGCCTCTGCGTGACGCTCACTGAGGGGGGAGGAGAGAGAGCTAGAATGCCAGAGAGGGTGGGGAGGGCTGGGGAGGAGGATCGGGGCCGGGCCAGCAGAGCCTGCATGGGAGGAAAAGCTGATCTGGTTAAAGGACAAAACTTTATTCCCATTCTTTTTTCCTTTTTTTTTTGCTGTTTTGTCAGCCACTTTTGTGCCTCAGATTTCTAGCCCCAAACACAGCCTCCTCCCCCCATTCTTCCCGCCGCGCTTCATTCAAACCTGGGCCCCGTCCTGTCTTCATTGCACCTCCCCCAGTTCGCCCTGCAGTAAATATGAGCCCCCTCCACTCCCTCCTCTGAGCCCCCGTCTCTAATCATAACCATATTAAACTGCAGCCACTAGCACGGTGTGTACGTGAGTGTGTAAGAAAGAGAGAGCAAAGGTGGGGAAAAAGAACACTGTGCTGAGGTTGAACCCAGAAACCAGATGCCAGGGCAAGTCCCTCCCTCCTCAGAGAAGGGGTAGCTCTTTCTCTGGAAGTGTTTTAACAGTGATGAATGAGAGTTGCCTTGCTCAATCCCCGCAGTGCATTTACACAGACAAATAGCGCTGACACACAACCGCCGCGTGCGCTGGACACACTTCTCACAGGTTCACTTGACCCTGCTCCTAGATGCACAAGTGATGGACTCACTTAGGTGAACTGATTTTGGAGATGTTGCACATTCACTTCCGCCCATTTAGCTCAAACGATGGCATTTAAACCGCACGGCCGTGCCCTTGCGGGGCTCGTTCGTCAAAAGCCAATCAATGGGCGCTCGGCTGACCATAAATAAGGCCCGTCCCAACTGTTGCTCAGCAGACAGATAGACTCTGGCGGTGCTAAAGCAAACAGTCTCATACAATGGGAGATATATGATAATACAATGGCTTCAGTCTGTGAGCTCTTCACATTCATCTCCCCCTGACAGATAAGTACAAGTGGTACAGCCCAGCAGGCAAAAAAGACACAATTTCCTGTCAATCTGTGCTGCTGGCTAGGCTCTCCATAAACACACAGCGCATTCTGCCCCCTCCTCTTCCTCCTCCTCAGTTTAACGCTTCACTCCTTTTCCTGTCTCATGAAAGAAAAGGCACACTCACATCACTTGACTGATTTGAATTGAACTGCTTATTGACTTGAAACTTTTATCTTGTAAAAAACGCTGGTCTTTTTCCAGGTCGGGTCAGTGTCACGCAGAGGAGTGCACACGCGTTGATGCGCGCACGCGCACACACACGCGCACACATACACGCGCGGGGTCACACGTTCTTTGTTGTAACAAACAGTAAACATCAGTCGTTTTAATTTGGTTCCTCATACAGTTGTCAGGTCATAAAGAGGAACCTTTCTGACAGCAACAATAGGTTAGGTAACAAAGCGTTATCTAACAACGATGCTTCGGCTGACAATTTGTTGTCAAAACGTTTCTCCCTTTGATGCTCTGTGCAACACTGGGTTTTGCTCTCTTTCAGATTAAATAATTACAATGACGAGTCACAGATTTAGGATTCAAAAGCTCTGCTCTCACACACATCTTTCGTCTCCTTTTTTCATATTGCAGCTCCGATCACAGCATCCTGGAAAATAAGGCGAATCCCCTGATGCTCACATGTTCAGTGTCATGTCAACGTTAGTTTGCCAGAACTGCGCTCCGGACCGATGAGCTGCAACGCAACCGATTTATAACACAGCACAGAGGGCCGAATCTTGAAACTCTTGTTTTTGTAGATTAATGGGTCGTAGTCTTCTCTTCTGGTTGTACCACTAGACTGTGTTTGAGAGTAGAATACAAACGCCTAAAGCAAGGTTGTCCGCTTATGAGCTCACCGCACGGAGAGCCGAGAGTCTGCCGGCGTTTTGAGAGGCTTTTGTGGAGTGAGTTTAGACATCTAATCTACACATACTCACACATTCTGCTGCTGACCTAGGCCTGTCCCAGCCTCCCCGCCCTCCTCCCTTTCCTTCCCCGGCCAGAGAGATTGAACTTGAGAAGAAACCCCCCCTGGGCCACTACACCCCCCCCCCCAAAAAAAAAAAACTTATCTTGCCCTGGTTCCTCACTTTCTGGCTCACTTGACTCTCCATCGCTCTCTTGCCCCCCCACCACCACCATTTCAACAAGTTCCCCATAGCCAGTTTTTCCTGACTGCCTGCTTTGTTTTGATAGACAAAATTCTACGCTTTTGTTTCGGGTTCGGGGAATGTTTCATTTTCAGGCTCGGCTGCCAACCCAAATGGTGTGACGTCTCTGTGTTTGGGGAAAATTCCACCTTTTGTTCACAGTTGCTGCTTGTGGTATGATTTTGTAACAATCACGTCACCTCGCCATCTATGCAACCAACAAAGAAGCCAACTGGAGACGGTGGCCTGAAAGAGCACACCTGTTTTGAAGTCCAAGAAAATGAGGCTCAACTACTGTCCGGAGCACCAATTAGGGATATGACGTATGCAACACATTGTTACCACTTCCTCCGTATACAATCATTGAGGTTCCATTCAAACAGTCAACAACACAGTGGTGTGTAAGGCAATAAAATGTAGCACGCTGCCTCTGCGAGAGGAGGAATGCAACGCTTTTCCACTACTCAAGCTAGCAGGTGTGCAGTGTGTGGACATGCAGAAACAGATTGGCCGTGATGATAGCGACAGTCAACAGCAGTCAAGAGCACCCTCGCAGCCAGATTCAAGTTACACGCATGGATTCCAAACATATTCTCAACAAAGTTGCTTGACTATGTGCTTCTGCCCTTTTTCAAGGTGTTGTTGAGCTGCTCAGAGAAAGCTGCGTAATCCCAGTGTTCCTCCATGTCACATCCATCAAATCGCAGCCAGTTTTACACATGTTCAGCGTTTACGCAACATGTAATCTTTTTCAGCCATCTAACTCTCGCTCAATATATCTCTGACAGCAATGCGATGTGTCAGTGAGCAGAGAAACGCGCAGAAAGATGCATGAGTTAGGAGAGGGCGTGTCAGCGGCAGCTCTGGTCACCTCTGTTCACATACTTGCCCCCAAAAGGCTTAACGCAGTGCTACCTTTCACAACTTTATCAGCCCTGGACATCTCTCAGCAGCCTTTTTCTCTCTCTCTGTGGCTCCTCTCTTGTGACATTTTGCTACTCGTGTTGTGTGGGATGAAAAAAAAACAAAAAACAAAAAAAAAAAAACGTCTTAAAGTTTTAGCACCTAGGCACCCCCACCCCATTTTTTTTTTCTTTCACGTAGGACGGACAGGCAGGCTTGCACCACAGTGCCCGCCCACGCCTTCTGTAGACCCTTCCACCCCCCCCTCCACCCCCAGTTTTCATAGTAGCCTCTTTATCTACAAAAGTCATTTTGTTTGGGCTGCAGCACAATTTGTAGTCTCTCCTTCAAGCAGCAACCTGAGCCGACTCTTCTCTCCTCTTCCAAAGCAGGCATAAGTGCTCAAAAAGTTTCTGCAAGTTTCCAGGACTTAGGGTGCTTGGCTCTAACTTGAAAAAAGGGATAACACGAGGAAATCCAAGGGGAAGACTACAGAGAAAGTGAGGGGAGAGAGAAACGGGCGAGGGAACTTGAGCATGCATAAGCCACCAGGGTTTAGGTGGATATCATTGGAGAAGCAGATCGAGCAGGGACTATCCATTTTCACCAAAAAAAAAAAAACCTCCTGGGTGCTTAAACTGTCAGGAAAACAAAGAGGATCTTTCTGTCCAATCCTGCTTTATTTGGTGAATCATGACCAGCATCGGTTCAAACCAAAAAAGAGCAACGTGAGGGGAATTTCTTTCTGAAAAGGAGCCTCAGTGAGCTGTCATCCTACCACTGGTGGCGGCCTGGGGAGATGAAAGCGGGGATGTCATACGATGTCGAATTGTTTATGAAAGGCGAGGCGGCTGCAGCTTCACTGATAGATCAAGGACAAGCAGTGCTACACAAGCTGTCACCAGCACAAGAGCACAAAAATGGACCAGGGCTAGCATGGCTAATTCGCTGTGTAGATCATGGCCACCAGAGCAGTGATGACAGGAGCCAGATGGCTCTTTTATTTCTGATGAGGTTTCAGCCTTCATAATATGGAAATGGTTGTGCGTCAATTAGCACAAAGTCATGACTTTCAGTGCTCGCACAGATGGTGAATCAATGTCAAAATTACTTAAATATAGTGCCGATTTACAATCGGTTTATACCTGCGCCATTTTGTTACCTCTTGTCACTGCTGGTCAGAAATCCATGCCCAAAATTGGTTAAGACGAAAGTAAATAGGACCAGATTTGTAAAGGCAAGCTTTTGTAAACAACCAGTATATGCATGGCTTCCCATTGTCTATGTGGAGCGAGTGGTGGCTGGTGAGTATGAACACTATCGTCATAGTTTTCTTCAAGTTGTGGAATTCTCAAGGAAGGCAATTTTCGACCTTGGGCTCAGGTCACTGCACTTACTCCCAATACAGCAAATACATCAGTAAATGGCATCAATCGGGCCATCTGTAGTGAGAGGCTGATGGTGTATCCTGCAGCAGTTTTGTGTCAAAAAAGTGTGTGACAGGAGGATCACACGGGGTGTTGGGTCATCCTGCCTTGTGAGGGAAGTCGGAGGTACAGTAGTCACATTGAGCTAATATGCTCATCCACGGCTAAATGTTTCTCGTTACAAGTATGTGTTCCCATGCAAATCAACACTGATGTTCTTGACAGCTACCTCGGGCAGGGCATCTCAATCTTTATTCAAACAAATCAAGCGCTAGCAGATGCTTGTGTTTGTGCTCTGCTGACCGCCTCCCCATCAGAGGAGGCTTCATTCGGATATTTGGCGTCCCTCCGTGCTGTCTTTTGCCACAACTACAAAAGTCACTTCAATATAAAGAGCTCTATATGTCAGTAAGAACTCTGGATGTTTGTTTCCGAGGAAGGAAAGGAGTGTTTGGAATTATGTCACTTTTCCTTTTCATAGCCGTTCTGACTGTAGATTGTGTAGGTGCAAGAATGTTCTTCATGCCCGGCAGCTATTACGTTAATGCCATGCATCTGTGTGGGTGTGAGCTTTTCCAATCCAAATGTGACATCTATTAAAACCGAACTTAGTCCAGTACAGCTGTTCCTCTCATCTCCACAAGAGGCACCTGCGAGGCAGGCAAATTCTTACCGCAAGTTCCAACAAGCCTTTCATTCCATTCCATGACGACAATCCTTTTAATTTCATCCCGTTGGGTTCCAGTCATCACATCCGAGCCTCTCTCACATTTCAGTCACGTCAGCAGACCTATAACTTGACGTGAGGCTTTGAACAGTCAACCGGAGACCTCAGAATCGGGTCTTGGCCATGCGGGCTGAAGGAAATGACCGAGCAGCTTTTCAAAACATCCCTGTGGCTGACTTGGAGGCCAGGGCTCCGGTCCCGATTGGCGCAAGCTTAGAGAGGTGTTTCACTGGCTCAGTGGCGATGTTATCTCATAGTAAGTGGCCTTAATGGGCTTCCAACTGTTTGTTTGAAGGACTCTCATAATGACAGGGATCAACTGATACTGGCCTCCGCAACAGCTCACTGACAAGAGACTCCTCTCATGGTTGAACAAACTCCTTTCCTGGCTGTTAAGCACATTTGAACGACCCGCCCCCCCTGTGACGTGCGGCACCATTGTGACCCACGGTTTGCTGTCTATGGTGTATTCATTACAAAATGATGCCAAAATGATGCGTGCGCAAACGCTGACCAGTCGTGACATCCCGCCCCTCTGCTGTTGCTTGCCACCTCTGAGCAAAACAGGAATTGCCAAAGGCAGACTGGTGCCAAAGGAGCACGGTGGCGCGAGATGCTCCAACCGGTTGGCACGGCGCTCAACAATAGAAGGTGTCACCTGGGAAATTATACGCTGAGCTATGAAGCTATGAGCAAGAATGCCTCACGCGCAAATATGTGTAGCTCTGCTCCCTTTTCGTGCAAGGTATTTTCTCAGTCTGGGCCACAGATGCTCCTGACACCAATGAGCAGGCTAGGGAATGCGATTCCTGGTGAAGAAGTGGAAGGAGAAGAAAAACAGGGTCTGGAGAATGTCCTAAGCAAGGCCTTTTGTTCCCAACGTGAACATTGAGCAAGCAATGACAGCGCCATTAGTCGAGTGACTGGCAGCCGCTCACCGCAACTGTTGTACGATTAACATGTCGTCATCAGCAAGTGGCACAAAAGGGACACAATGTTGTATTTTTGGTCAAAATTGAAGCCCAGCCGCAGCGCAAGTGGAATTTCTTCATCCCAGAGTGTACCATCATCTTGCGTATGTTTTTTGGAGAACATCGTTTTTTTGTTCATTTATATTTCCAGGAAGGATCAATAAAAAGAAAAGCAAAACTCGGTTTCTACGTGGTATTATTTTAACAGAATAAAGCTGCTATTTTAAGAAATAAATGTCAAACTTGACATAGGCAACTGTCACAGTTTCTCACTTGAGAAATGTCATCCATTGACTTGGTGACATCATGACATACTTTTACTTCATTGTTGGTGAATACAGTCCTTGTCTTCCCACAAGTACATTAATGCTTGTTATGTCACAACTTTATATCACAACTCCATTCTTCCAAAGTCAGAAATCTTCATCCCAATCTCATAAATAAATTAGATCCCATCTCATCTTACGATGGACTCTGATTTATTCTTTTGAATTTACTGGGAAAACCCATGAATTACGTTTGCCCCACAACCCTCACTTGTTGGGAATTATTTTCGAGCAGTAATTAGAGCCTCTTTGTTATTGCGGCACAAGTCGGTTCATAATAACAATGATGGCGAATAAAAGATCCACGGTGAGTGAGTGGTTTACACAACCGCCATGCAGTTCTGAGGTTTGACGTTCAAATCTCTTCTCCCACCTGTCTGTGTTTGCATGTTCCCCCTTACTTGTGGGGATTTTCTCTAGCTATCCCAACTTTGTGCCACAATCCAATAACGTGCACGTTAGGGAGTGTCTGAATGTGAGTGTGAACGGTTGTTCGTCTACGCGTGCCCCGCAATTGGCTGCCAACCAGTCCAGGTGTACCCCTCTTCTCTCCTAAAGTCACCCAGGATAGGCTCAAGCTCACCAGTGACCCAAACTCGGACAAGCACTGGCTATAGAAAACATACGGATGGATTTGACATTCAACTGCAGTGTATTTGTGTGCATTTGGAGTTTTTAGTTTTGTCCAAATGCCACGCCTTACACTGAGAGCTGGTTTGAATATTTTGGCAAACAAAAGTCCAGGTACATGCCCTACCGATGAATGCCTTCAGATAACATGCGACCCTATGGACAAGGAGCACGATGAAAATAATGAATGTATCATAATAATTGCGCCAAACAGACCGCAGCTCACTTTGAGGTGGAATAAAAAGTGCAAAAAACAGATATAGAAGCTAATTGTGACAGTGAGCCCGACTTAAACTTTGACACTGGCCTTATCTAAGCACGGCTGGAGATCTTCGTCTATACTCCTTTACCTTTGTGAACGAGGGTCCCGCCATGCGGCTTGGATGTAGAAGCACAAGCTGACACGTTGGAACCTCCGCAGCATTTACTTGCTTGAGCTTGCTTGTGCTTTGATGCTTGTTTTTGCCTGATGCCACTGTGAAACACCAAAATGACTCCATCTGTCAGTGCGCTGGGATTTCACTCTGCATCAGCGCGGGGGGGGCGGGGGAATAGCCTTTAGTTTTTGGATGAAAGACGTGCTGTGTGAGTCCAGGGGAGAGAGTGGGCAAGAAGGGTGCCTCCGCTCATGTGTTTGCATGTGTGCATGAATGTTTTTCTAGGAGGGTGTGTTCTTGGATTCCACCGCACTGGGACATCACCCCCAGGTGCTCTCCCTCTCCCACTCGCTCTTGAAAATACTTTGAGGATTAGGTGGGCAGTGTCTGAAAAGTGGGGGCGTGGGGGGGTAAGTTAGTGATTGATGGCTGAAAGGCTGAAGAGGTGCTCAGACATGCTGTGGTTGTTGTGGTTATGCAGACACAGGCAGGATTGGTTTGGGTTGGTGGGGGGTACTCAGCTGTTGCCACCCACACCCATTGTAGCCCCTCACTCCATCAGCCTTTCTCCCAGCTCACCTTTACCTCTATGCCCTTGACAAAACGATACCCCACTTCTCTGCCTACATTTTCTCTAAACACAATCCGGAACTGCAAACTGCAGCAGATGGGGTAGCGGGGAGGTCAGCTCTTTTCCACAACATAAAAATACTCTTGATTGCCAACAATTTCCTCTTTGTGCTGCGTGTCCGATACATCATCGTCATCATCATCATCATCATCATCTTCATCGTCACCACCACCACCCCATCCTGGCACTCCAGAGGACAGCAGTCCCCCCGGAGGACATGTTTGTAACTACAACCCAAAACCACACAGGAACATGAGAATGGCAGTCTCTCAACAGAGGCCACTGGTTTCATTTTAATTTTGCCTTATGCTAATCTTAAAAAGCAGACAGATTCATCAGAGGCTTCTCATTCAACATATGTTGCATATTCTTGAATATATGTTGCTGCTCGGGGCACTTATCGCTTCACACTGGAAGAATGTTGTTTTGTCTCTAATTGCAGACTTGTGGGTTGCCTGCCTTAAAGGCTCTGCAAGGCTCAAACGCACACACTTGGACACACACAGAGAGGCCGAGTTTGCGGACATAACCAGACCACATACAAACTTCGATAAGGGGATGTGGAACCACTGTATTGGTGAAAGTAGACTTTTTCCTCATGGTTTGAATGTGGGGAAAAAATATATATATATATAATATATATATATATATATATGTGTGTGTGTGTGTGTGTGTGTGTGTGTGTGTGTGTGTGTGTGTGTGTGTGTGTGTGTGTGTATCCCACATTGAAACCATAAACATGTATTTATTTATTTTGTGTGTGCGTGTGCGTGTGCATGTGCATGTGTGTGTGTGTGTGTGTGTGTGTGTGTGTGTGTGTGTGTGTGTGTGTGTGTGTGTGTGTGTGAATGAGAGGGATCGAAGTACAAGAGTAAGGTTACAGGGAGAAGCGATAAAAAAGATGGAGGATTTTAAGTACTTGGGCTCAACTGTCCAGAGCAATGGAGGGTGTGGAAAAGAGGTGAAGAAGCGTGAACAGGCAGGCTGGAACGCCTGGAGAAAAGTGTCAGGTGTGATGTGCGAGAAAAGAGTTTCAGCTAAGCTGAAAGGAAAGGTGTGTAAAACTGTGGTGAGACAAGCCATGCTGTTTGGACTGGAGACAGTGCCACTGAAGAAAAGACAGGAGGCAGAGCTGGAGGTAGCAGAGATGAAGATGTTGAGGTTCTCTTTGCGAGTGACCAGGTTGGAGAGGATCAGGAATGAGTACATCAGAGGGACAACTCATGTTTGAGGTTTTGGAGATAAAGTCAGAGAGGCCGGACTGAGATGATTTGGACATGTCCAGAGGAGAGAGAGTGAATATATTGGGAGAAGGATGCTGAGTCTTGAACTGCCAGGCAGGAGGCCGAGAGGAAGACCAAAGAGGAGGTTTATGGATGTAGTGAAAGAGGACATGAAGGTAGCTGGGGTGAGAGAAGAGGATGCACAAAACAGGGTTAGATGAAGGCAACTGATTCGCTGAAAGGAAAAGAAGAAGATATTTTTTAAATATATAGTCATACCTCAGTTTTCGACCATAATCCATTCCAGAAGGCTGTTCGAAAAGCGATTTGTTCGAAATCTGAAACTATTTTATTCGCCCATGATTAGGGGCTAATACACTCTTCCAGATATAACATAAAAACACTCAGATATGCGTAAATCACAACACACACATGAACACAATAAATGCTACACGAGGAAGCGTCACTTCCTGGTGTAAGGAAGCTGAGAGTAGTCAAGTGGTGTATTTGGGTTTGCTCAGATTGGTAGAAAAACGATTTTCGGTCGTAATCC